>NC_064848.1:107066589-107329089 GCF_024139225.1 Suncus etruscus
TTAGCCACATGCAAGACAAGCACTTTAATCTATGTACTAGCCTGACTTATAAAAAGTATGTTGTTTCAAAAGTCATTGTGTACCTTAAATATTACTGTGTAAGACTTGTAATTCACCATTGGTCACAATAAAAATTATTTTAAAAAAGGAAACTAAAAAAAAGTATGTTGTTAATGGAAAGTAGCTTCTTATTCTAGAATTACCACCACATTTTAAAAAAATTGCAATTGAAATACTTCTAAAAATATTATTTCAAATGTAGCCCCATGTTGCATTAGATATTAGAAGAGGATTCATAAGCCAGTCTGGAAGCTGACTTGTTGCCAGTCCACCATCTCAATTTCAACTGGAGAAGTTGGTTTATAGCTGCCATATACAGCAGATATAAAATAAGGTAACATTTTGAAGGATGAGTTTTTGTGAGTTTTTGGGGAGATGGGGTGAGGCATACCAGGCTTTGTTCTGGACTAACTCTAGCCTCAGGTTTTAATCCTGGCTTTGAGCTCAAGGATCATTCTTTTTTGTTTGTTTGTTTTTTAGGCCACACTTGGTGATGCTCAGGGTGTGATACTCCTGGCTATGCACTCAGAAATTGCTACTGTCTTGGGGGAACATATGGGAAGCTGAATGATCGAACCACGATCTGTCCTAGGCTAGTGCGTGCAATGTAGATGCCTTACCCACTGCACCACTGCTCCAGCCCCAAGGATCACTCTTTTTTAATTAATTATATTTATTCATTTTGGTTTTAGGGCCATACCTGGTAGTCCTCAGTAATTACTCAATCACTCCTGATGGGCTGGGGTAGTGGTGCTGGGCATATGGGATGCCAGGGAATCAAACCCTGTCGGCCATATGCAAAGTATGCACCCTTCCCACTGTACTCTGGCCTCTCAAGGTTTACTTGGAGTAGCTATATGCATTTCATGGAGTAAATTTCAGTTTGGCTATATGCGAGGCAAGCATTTTACCTTCTATATTATATCTCTAGCCTGTTTTATTTCTAGATAAATAAAAATAAAGTTAAGTAAAATAAAGAATGGAAATCACTGTGATAATGAACTAGATTACTTTATGTATGTGTATATATATATATATATATATATATATATATATATATATATATATATATATATATATATATATATATATTGAATTTGAGGAGAGGATGCTTTAACCACTTCTGTTATTCTCAATGGTTAGCCCTGGTTCTGCTCAGGGATCACTTCTGTGAGTGTTCAGGATACCATAAGGGGTTCTGAGGAAAGATCCAGGTTCTGCTGCATACAAGGCAAGTATCATTTGTTCTGTCTCTCTGACTCTAGATTATTATTATTAACAAAACCAAGGTGCACTGTTTTACCTATGATTTTCAGATACTATGTGAATAATTTAAATCTTGCCACGTAATTTTTCCTATAACAGAGTATAACTTTAAAGTACTAAGATAATGACCTGGGGGGCCGGGCGGTGGCGCTAAAGGTAAGGTGCCTGCCTTACCTACGCTAGCCTAGGACGGACCACGGTTCCATCCCCCGGCGTCCCATATCGTCCCCCAAGTCAGGAGCGACTTCTGAGCGCATAGCCAGGAGTAACCCCTGAGCATCACCGGGTGTGGCCCAAAAACAAAAACAAAAACAAAAAAAGATAATGACCTGGTATATATTTATCATATATATATATGTGTGTGTATATTAATACTGTAACAAGTTTAGCTAACATTATCAGATTGCTTACATTTCTTTAGCAATCTCAGAATTTAATCTTTGTAATTTTTAAATATATCAAATCATACTTTTGCACACCTTAAGTATTGTGAGATATGATATCTTTCACTTGAATGATGATTACTGTCCATTAAATACTAGGATTTATTTATTTGTTTGTTTGGTTTTGGTTTTGGGGCCACACCAGTGACACTCAGAAGTTACTTCTAGCTATAAGCTCAGAAATCACTCCTGGCTTGGAGGACCATACGGGACGCTGGAGATCAAACCAAGGTCGGTCCTATGTCAGCCACTTACAAGGCAAACGCCATAGCACTGTGCTACCGCTCCGGCCCCTACCAGTATTTATTTTTATAAAGTAAATTGAGGGGCTACAGAGATAGAACAGTGGATGGGGTGCTTGCTTTGAACAAGGCGGATCAAGGTTCAGTATCCAGCACTGCATATAATTCAAGTAAGTAGAGTCATCTCTGAATAATACAAGGAGTGGTCTTTGAGTGCAGAGCCAGGAGTAAGTCCTGAGCCAAACTGGGTGAGAGTCCTCAACCCCCTCGCCCCAAAATAAAATAATTAAATAATTTAAAGTATGAAAAGTAAAGCAGCCATGGACTTGACTGTGACGGATTAAAAGTATTTTAAAATCTTTCAAGTTTTTTCTGGCATTATCTTTCCACCATGTTATTATCATGAGTTCTCAACAATTCCACCTTTTTTTTTTTTTTTTGGTACAGACATCATGATCATAAACCCACAGGGAAGGGAAAAAAACATTTTATATACTCCACCATGTGTAAAGCCGGATTTATTTATAAGTGCATAAATCATGCATCTGCACCTGCATAAAAAATGCTACATCGCAGAAATGTTTTGTTCTGCCAAGATAATGTTTAATAGAGCCAAACTGAGCAAAATTGTGAAGTTCTTTTTATTCCTTTCCTGTGTCTGAAGTTTTCCCTTTGCTTTGTTTGAGCTTATGTTCCCCAATCACATTAATAATACTGGCTACCATTTATTAAACTCCTCTCCTGCACCAGGCATTTAGCATGTTATTTGTGAAACTCAAAACGACTCTCAAGACATTTATTAGTTTCCATACTTTTCAGATGAGAAAAGTGTAGCTAAAAAAATTGAAGCAGCTAGTCATGCCAATAATCTCTATGGTTTCATGGCTACTTTGACATTTCACCTTCTAGAAATTCTTCTCTTCTACTTTGAGCTATTATTTGATTGAAAATTTGATATGTTACCTTTAAAGCAAATTTCAAAAATATCAAAAGAAGAACAATAATATCCAAATATCAAAAGAAAAACAATACAATAAACAGCCTAAACCTATTCTTGAAGTTAATTTGATCATCTGTGGAAGAGTTGCTAAAAATAGTTTTGACTCATATTTAAAATATTTCCCAGTTTTCAATACTTCTCAAAACCAATTTTTATAGTACAATTTTATAAATATCATGTCACAGTTCCATGATAAGGAACTAACACTTTGTAATATTTCTGCTTTGCAAGACCATCAGTTATAAATGACATTAATTTTAATTATAGGAAGTACTTATTATTACATACATTATTTTAATTTCTCTGCTGTTGATTTTGTTCCCTGTTTAAATATATACATTTTGGTTAACTTTCTCATTTTTTTGATTTGTTTTTTTGGTCATATCCGGAGCTGCTCAGGGTTACTTCTGGTTCTGCACTCAGAAATCGCTCCTATCAGGTACAGAGACCATATGGGATGCCAGGATTTGAACCAGCATCCATTCTGGATCAGCCGCTTTCAAGGCAAATGCCTTACTGCTGTCCTATCTCTCAGGCCCCAACATTTTACATTTTTAATATCAAATTTCTTGTTGATTTTTGCATATTTAAATAGAATATTTGAAAGAAATGTTTTAGTACATCAGTATGTAATGTTCTAGGACTTGCTTATCTTTAAATAACTGATCAAACCTCTTGCATGGTAGATAACATTTCTGCTTTCAGAAGCTCAGTGAAAATAGAAGTAGAAGACATGAATGGGAAAGGGATTCTTGGGGAGATGAGGTATAATGAGTGCTGGAATGTTTTATGCATAAGCCTTGCCACTATCAATATTTGAATCATGATTTAAAACAGGAAATTTTTTGTTTTAAAAGTGTCATTGTTTTATGTGCATATATTTTAGGGGAGTTATTTTGGGGTCACACACAGTGATGCTCAGGGATTACTCCAAATTCTGCACTTAGGAATTACTCCTAGAGATTCTCAGGGGAACCATATGGGATACTAAGGCTCTAACCCAAGTTGGTCATGTGCAAGGCAAACTTCCTACTTGCTGTACTATTGCTCTGGCCCCCATGCATACATTTTAATTTTTTATTTAAGCCCATCAACATTTTAACAGTTGCAAAGGTACATGCAAAATATTTTATGGGGAACACAATTGTACTGTAAAAAGTGTTTAAATTCAAATCAGGGAAACTGGTTTCTAGTGTGATTTGACTGTGTATACTGCAGCAAATAGGTTTAGTGACTTGAGATTTATTTTTCTATGAAATGTAGTGGCAAATTACATAAATTCTAGTCTTTTTTGTTCTTCTAATTTAATGAGAGCAGAAAATTCCACAACTGTGCAGAAAATCATAATAATGTAATATAATCTAAAATATTATTTGTCTATAAATTTTAAATATTAAATAAATTCATTGTGTGGCTCTTTGTTAGACTCCTAACTATTAAGATGACACTTTTTTCTTGCTGCAGAAAAATTGAAATATTTATTTAAATTTAGGTCATAATTCTTATTATTTCATTCTCTGTAACAGTATTAAATGGTTTATAAATGAGATTAGTGTGTATTTGAGAAAGAAATTTACAGGTTAACCTTCTTGATATTAGTTAATTGCAACCTTCTGTGAGTCTATAGTAACTTAATTTCCAGTGTTAGAGCCAGTTTTTTGCATTAGTTCTTCCAAAGGGACCACATGTCAAATATCCTTGGAACAGGGTACAATTTAAATTACTGGTGGTCTACTAGTTATTCTCTGTCTAAGAGAACAAACACCAGATGTATTATAGCCAGACTTTAAAGGACATTGAAAGAGAAACAGGGAGAATGGTTTATTTCTCAAAATGTGGGATTCACCCATCTTTACTTGCTTAATAAACTCGTTCTAAAAGAATCTTATTTATCACCACCTTCTTTGAAATTATTCCATAAATGAAAATTGCACAAAGCAACCACATGTAAGCAAGATATAATTCATTCTTCATCTTGAATCAGTGATTAGCAATTTCCATGCTTGATTAAAAGGGAGAAATGAATGATATACAGTGTGTCACAACTTACATAAGGTTACTTGATAAGTATTTTGGCATGCTTGAAAAACAAAAATATTTTTGATTTAAACTGTTAAAAAAGTGACAGTTTGAACTAACTGTCTGCAAAGTCAGCCTGCTAGAATGGGTGATTTTTTATAGGTAATTAAATTTTCTTTTCTGCATGACAAAGATTTTTTGGAGTTTTCCTCTTTTTCTTCTATGTAATTCTTGCCCCGTTTTTCTTTCTTGATCTCCACCTACCAGCACTGCTTTCAGAGTGAAATTGACACTCAACATAGCTATTAAACATGATTTTGCTAACTGCTCAATGAGGCCTGGTGTGAATTGATTCCCCACATTCACCACCTGCGCAGTGCCTTTGATCTTTATTTACATTTTGATTTCATGTTTTGAAATCAAAATTGGTGGAAATTTTCTAACCTACGCTGTTTCAATGGACTTCAGGTTTTGTACGAAGATCTTTGTTAGCCACTGTCTAATTAGTGGAAGTCTGTCATTTAGCTTATCAAGATAGATTTATAACACAATGAAATATACACCAGCTATTTATTTCTGCCAACAATAAAGACATATTTACATTATTTTTTGAAAGGCATTGCAAGTATTTATTCAAAGACCCATGTGCAAATGCATTTGCTTCACCTGCAATAAGAAATTATGACAAGTGAAGTATGATTTAACACTTTAATAAACTATAACAAATTAATACTCACAGAAAATTCTGATTCATGCAGTAGTACAGAGATGACAGAATATTACATTATATAAAACTTGCACGAACTCAGGATTATGTACCTGCAACAATATATAAACATTACCAGAGCATTTTACTTTCTTTTTTGGGGTGGAGTTTGGGGTCACACCCGGCAGCACTCAGGGGTTACTCCTAGCTCTACACTCAGAAATAACTCCTGTCAGGCTCGGGGAACCATATGGGATACCGGGATTCGAACCACCGTTCTTCTGCATGCAAGGCAAACTCCCTGCCTCCATACTATCTCTCCAGCCCCAGCATTTTACTTTCTAGGCAAATAAAAATACTGCGGTTCTTGAAGTGTATGTCGATTTAGCAAATATTCAGCAAAATATTGGCATTATTTATTTTTAAAGAAAATATTTCCTATTGAGCCTTGAATATTAGTAATCAGTATTTATATTTCTATTGGAAATAGAAATTTAAACAAGTTTCTTATCATTTATATAACTTCAAGGTCTTCACTGAACAATAATTTTATAAACTTTATTTAAAAGTGCTACTTAAAATTATTCTGCTATTATTTAAGTAATTTTGATCAATTGTAAAATTTAATTAAAACATTTGTTTGCTTATTTATATTTTAAAATTATTTTAAATTCTCTGCTATTATTTAAGTAATTTTGATCAATTGTAAAATTTAATTAAAACATTTGTTTGCTTATTTATATTTTAAAATTATTTTAAATTCAAAGAAGGGTTTATACAGAGAATCTTATTGTTATGATTAAGTATGCTAGCCTTTATGTATGGAAATTTTAAATGTCACAATGGACTTAGACTTATCAAAACATTTATATATTTGCAATCACTTTGAATAGTTTATAAATTTGTATCTTATATGGGATTAAATATATGAAGCTAAAGAATATTTAGAAGCAAATATTATCACTTTTCTACATAAATTTATTTCTTGACACAGAAATGATATTTAACCTGTTTTATTTGGGTTTTTTTTTTTGTGACAGAGGAAGAACTAAACCAGATGTGCTTGAGGTAACTCCTAGCTTAAGGAACCATGAGATGTGAGTGACTGCCTCTGAAGTCCTGCATTCAAAGCGTGCACTCTCAAATCTGTTGAGATCTTTCTACCAATCTATAATAATCTGTGGCTCATCTAACGGGAAGTCTTTAGTTATTTAATCTAAAGTTAGTTATTTGTTACCAAAGTTTATGGGAATAAATGTTCCATTTTGTTCTTTGAAACATATTTTGTGTCATCTTCATTAAAATTTCAAGTGAAATACGAACTTGGATATTTCATTAAAATAAATGGAGAGGTGAGAAAATGTACAGGTGGTAAGATATTTACTGAGCATGTGGTTTTATCAATTGTGACCTTGGTTCAATTCCCTTGTACAACAAAGTTAGTCTCCTGAACATTGCCAAGGTTCACTCCTGAACATAGAGCCAGGAATAGCCCGTGAGCAATATCAGCAACCCAGCCTTTCCCATAAAAATTTGAATGAATATATAATAAATAATAAATAATATAATGAATCAAATATAACTTAAAGTCTCTCTGGGAATGGCCTTCCAATGGGAACTTGACATTAGATGCTTCTCTTGACTTTATTTTAGTGCCAACTATATACCTTTACAAAAGTTGAGTCCCACAACTATAATTTAACTATCATTTATCATTTAATTATCATTTTTGTTTGTTTATTTTTTGTTTGTTTAGGGGTCACACCTGTTTGATGCTCAGAAGTTACTTCTGGCTATGCGCTCAGAATTCACTTCTGACTATCTCTCCACCCCCGAGCTGCACAAATTTCTGGTTCAAGTCAGAAATGACCTACGGTGGTGATCAGGTGATTGTATATATTGCCAGACACTGAACTATGGTCTACTCTATGAAAATCAAGGACTTTTACTCCTATACTATATCTCTGGCCTTGGAGACCATTTTTTTGGGGGGGAGGGGTTTGGGCCACACCCGGCAGTGCTCAGGGGTTACTCCTGGCTGTCTGCTCAGAAATAGCTCCTGGCAGGCACGGGGGACCATATGGGACACCGGGATTTGAACCAACCACCTTTGGTCCTGGATCAGCTGCTTGTAAGGCAAACACCGCTGTGCTATCTCTCCGGGCCCTGGAGACCATTTTTAGTGGAAGAAAAATACCTGTTCTATAGGTCTATACCTCAAGTAATTTTTCTCTTTTTTTAATTTATTTATTTATTTATTTATTTATTTATTTATTTTTTTGGTTTTTGGGTCACACCCAGCAGCAGTCAGGGGTTACTCCTGGCTTCATGCTCAGAAATCGCTCCTGGCCGGCTCGGGGGACCATATGGGACGCCGGGATTCGAACCGATGACCTTCTGCATGAAAGGCAAATGCCTTACCCTCCATGCTATCTCTCCGGCCCTCTTTTTTTAATTTATAAATTTACAAAATTTTATTTTATATGATTTTTTTTGTGGGGGCTACACCCGGTGACACTCAGGGGTTATCCTGGCTTTGTGCTCAGAAATCCCTCTTGGCTTGGGGGACCATATGGACGCTGAGGGATGGAACTGCGGTCCATCCTGGGTCAGCCATGTGCAAGGCAAATGCCCTATCGCTGCACATTCACTCCCGCCCTGTTTTATATGTTTGAACATTCATATTTTGAAAATATTTGATTTGTTAAGTCTTGGATTTCAAATATCTATAGGCAAGAAAATTGTGTGACAGGGCTTGATAATAGCATAGCATAAGTCACTTCTTTGCAGCTGTGACACCATAAGTAAGCCCTTATATTCAGACAGTCATTGCAGCAAGTACTATCTGTGAACGCATGATGCAACCATGTGCAATTTATTGCCAATAATCAAGTGTTTGCAAGCACAACTACCTTGTGAAAATCCTGGTGAGTATCATGGTCAAAGGCATGAGCTCTGCAAACCAATATTTATCCACCATAACCTTCATGCATATGATTCCACAAGAATAACAGTAACAATGTAGAGGGAAAAGGAAAAATGTAACTCAGCAAATATTATAATTAACACTTTGTACAAATGATGAGGAAGAAGTAATCTAGCCCGGAAATGGCAGAGAAGAATAATTCAGTGTAGATGTTGAGTTGTAAAATAAAATTATTAAGATTGTATCAAATGGGGGCCGGAGTGGTGGTGCAGTGGTAGGATATTTGCTATCACATGCTAACCTAGGACAGACTGAGGTTTGATTCCCCAGTGTCCCATATGGTCCTCCAAGCCAGAAGCGATTTCTGAGGCATAGCCAGGAATAACCTCAGAGCGTCACTGGATGTGGCCCAAAACGCAAAAAAATTGTGCCTTAGTAATAGTCCTTCAGGTAAAGAGATTTGGGCACTCTTGTGTTTGCCTAAGGGTCATTCCAGAGATAGGAAACTTGTTAAGTCTTGCTATCACCTTTAGACACTGGGATCGAAGACTAAAATTGTACCATGGATGCAACACACTGATGAAAGAGCAGCTTTATCCACTACTATCTAAGTTCAATGGTTCTATATATATGATTTGATTGTGCTTTATTAGGCAAAACTTGCTATGAGAAGGGAACATAAGAATGTATAAAAACACTGAAGCAAGAATAAAGAAATTTTATTTTTATTATCATTTTTTTGCAATGTAAAAGGATATGATAAGTTTCTTAATATCTTCCTGCTACAGTGTGACTATTGAAAATAATGGTAAAACAAGTAACCTAAGAACATGGAGTTATAGTTATGGGAAATTTTAGATATATCTAATAAGTAATTAAAATAATTTGCATTTAAATCTAGGAAATAAAGGACCAGAGATAGTACATGGACTAAGGTGCTCTTCATGTATCCTAACAACCCTGATTTTATTGTTCCTAGCATCACACCTGGTCCCCACACACTAACCTGGATCATTTCTGACCACAGAGCTAGATACAGTCACTGAGTGATATTGGATATGGTCTCCATATCCTCACAAATTAATAAACAAATAAAAAGAAAAAGAAAGAAAGAAGAGAAGAAAGAAAGAAAAAAGAAAAAGGAAGAGAAAGAATCTTTAAGAAACTATCAAATGTTATAGAGATTCCATATTATACTACCAAGAATAATGTTTGCTTGGGACATGGAAGGAGAATGGAGAGAAAGGCAGCTGTGCCACATCACTCTCTGCTCATCCAACATGACCATGGTTGACCAAGGGTTTCCAAAGCAATGCTTTTTTACTAATGCCTTATTCTCTCCATCCCCCAGCACATTGTTTAGTCTAATATACTTTCTGCTTAGCCAGTTCCATTCAGGATTTTCGAGTACCCTCCCATTTGGCTTTGGCAATGCATTCTTGTGAATGGGTGATATTCTGAAAAGTTTCCATTTTCTCCTTGGGAAAATTGTGGATATAGACCTATTATAATATTTATGCACCAGAATTCTACTTTCTAACGCTTTTTAGAGGACATAGCTATTGTATTTATAGTAAAAAGCCACATTTTATTGAGTTTTTATTATGTGTTAGAAACTGTGCTAAGCCCTGTACATTTATTATTTTATTTCAAACTTAACAAAACTTCATAGAGTATTTTAGTATTTTTACCATTTTATAGATGTTCACTTTGTTTAAAGGAACAAGACATAGACATCTCTAAGTAGCTTGCTTACCAGTCCAATTCCAGACTCTAAAGACTAGGCACTTACAGTAAATATTCAACACATGTAGCAATTTATCTCCTAGTTTTATTCCTTCATGAGATTATTAAAATTTATCAAAATTTCATATAATAGGTATAATTTCAAATTATACACAATCAAATCACCATTTCTAGTAGCTGTTATAGGCAAATGGAAGATATCAAAAGCTAAATAAGGATCATGGAATCTTTAGGCAGAGTTTTACCCTAAAAAAATCAAGACTTCATGGAGAAGAAATTGGAGTGGAAGAACAAGTTAGAGAAGAAAAGGAGGAAGCATTTTAAGAACATTTAAAAAAAAAACAAAACAACAAAAAAAACCTCCTCGACTTTTTGTAAAGGCCAAGGTACCAACAACTCACCAGGATTCATGAATTTTCTAGCCAAGACTTTCAAATATTTTATCTCCAAGAGGCTCTAAATTTTTACAATCAAATAACACCTTTTCTCCTGAAAATTTTCTGATCTTTGGCAGATACTGTATATGTATATATACACATATATATGTATGTGTATGTATGTATGTATGTATGTATACACATACTTTCTGGCAATCACAAGCTTAAACTGGCTTTAGAGATTTTTACATTGCCTCAATTACTTCTCTTGAAAATTAACTATCCATCATGACCAATATTTTACTAGGCTCACCATTCAAATAAATGCTTAATGCTTTTTAATAACATTACCGGTAATTTCTTGGCTTTTTAGTCACAATCTCTATAATAGATTTTCAGTAAGTGAGTGAATTAAAAAAAAAACAAAACTGAAAGAGGTGAATCTATTGTAAATTTAGTAGGGTTTAGGGCTTTTCCATTTCCCATGATCAATTCCTAAATTTTCAGTTTTGTTTTCACTATTGTCTTTCTCCCACATTAGATCTGAAAAAAAAAAAAAAAAAAAAAAAGAATTGTGGAGTACTGGATCTCTTTCTCCTTGGTAGTAATTATTTCCTCCAATCAGGATGTAGTTTCAAGGGTGGCCAACACTGTCAATCTTTCCCCACACTCCTTTGAAACTCCTTGATTATGGGAAAGTGCTTTGCATGTAATCACTTCAATTACTCAGTAAAACTTCCTGTGTTCCCTTCTGTTCTGTTTGGAATTTGTGTTTTTAAAGAGACTTTGCTACTTTCCCCTGACATTCTTTGAAAAATACATTTGAAAGGAATAGAACAAAAGATTTTTTTTTAGTATGACCACACATCTAGTTTTCTAAATTCGTTTACCCAGCAGAGGGAGTATATTATTAGATTGACTGAGACAAGACTTATGCAGAGACATCAGAATGAGGGACTTTATTATTATTATTTTTAACAGAGGGTTAATCCAGAACTGCAGATTCCAGGGAGATCGCAAGCTGGGAACTTGGTAGCAGGCTGTTGCATTTGAAACCATTCATTTGGTCAGAAATTCCTCTGGCATGAAGTTCTGGGGTTGCTTTATGGGCGATACACTTTTCTGGCCTTGAACTTGGCTTTTATTTAAGGGGAAAAAGCAAACGCAAAACAAAACAAAAATAAAACAATTATAGAAAAAGACCCTCTTTTCTAGACCTCCCAGTACAGAGAATAATAGCTTCAAAAGAGATTCTATCTTTGAGGGCTATGACCTGCTCTATGATACTGCAGTCACTGCTGGCAGAGTCTGCAAGGAAAGCTGCCAGACTCCTGATCCTGGGTGGCGTGAAGTTTGCAGGACTAGGCGAGGACTCCCCTCCCAGTTGGCTCACTGATTGCAATCCTTTCAGAATAACCAGTCACGCCAACCACAGGATACCAGGGGTCAGAGATTTCTCCATGTGAACATTTACACCCTTAGAAACTCAACCAAGAGCAGTTTGATGAAGACTCGACAGTTTCACATTCAATCATGTATTCCCCACATACATTTATTCAAGACTGTATCAATACCACGAGAAAGTAAATTCTTGCATTTATTAAATACTATTTCCTAGAAACTGTGTTAGACACTAGTGATTGTGAGGGAATCAGACCTGGCGTTGATCATCTGGAGATCACAACTTAGTGAAGAAGTATCTCTGACTAATGTAGGTGATTGAAGAATTTGTTTCTACCTTACACCAAACTCAGGCAGTTATTCCCAAAGAACTATTTATGGTAAATCATAGATAATCTATTTTCTAATGATCAAATATCTGATCTTGATGAAAACTTCAGTCTCCCATAACCTAGATCTAGATACAATCTTTAAATTCTGTGCTCTAACATCCCACTATCAGTTTCCTCTATGAAACAGTTAAAAGCAGAATTCTTTAATTTTTATTTACACACAAATATTAGAAAAAATATGTGGGAAAATATGGAGATTTTGATCATATGGTGATGGTGAGAGAAAGAGAAACACAAAACTTTTGACATGCTATTTAAATTCATTAGTAACAGCCTTACTATTCTCTTACTAATTATTTTATTTCCATAATCAAAATGATTTTTAAACATTCAGTAAATATAAATCTTAGGCTCTATGTATTCTATTATGCCCATATTTTATAACTACCTTATAAAGTAAATAGGTCTATAGTTAATATGTATAAAAATAAATAAATATAAAAGAAACCAAATTTGCAGTTTTCAAATTTCTAAAATTAGCACTAATAAGTAGAGTTCTGAGAGTTTTATGTGTGCCTCTTTCAAAAAAAATCAGACTATTTCCAGTGTTTATAATATTTTCTTTAACAGATGAGAAATAAGTTTAAGAAAGTCATTTAAGTGGTTTAACTGGACATGTGTAGGGAAGTACAAGGAATCAGATAAGAGAACATCTCAGAATAATAATACTTAAAGTTTCTTGAAAAGAAAGGATGTGGCTTTTGCTTAACTCAAGATTCTGAAACTGATGAACTGCAAAATGGCGAAAGTTCCAAAACCATTTTTAAAGTTAAAAGGCTTAATTTTTTTTTTTTTTTTTTTTGGTTTTTTGGACCACACCCGTTTGATGCTCAGGGGCTACTCCTGACTAGGCCCTCAGAAATCGCCCCTGGCTTGGGGGGAGCATATGGAAAGCCGGGGGATCTAACCGTGGTCCTTCCTTGAGTAGCACTTGCAAGGCAGACACCTTACCTCTAGCACCACCTCGCTGGCCCCTAAAAGGCTTAATAATTTTAAAGAGGGCGTTTAATACGGTGCTCTGTTAATCTCACACAATGATGACATCTAAATATTACTTTTTTTTTTTTGCCACACCCGGCGGTGCTCAGGGGTTACTCCTGGCTGTCTGCTCAGGAATAGCTCCAGGCAGGCACAGGGGACCATATGAGACACCGGGATTCGAACCAACCACCTTTGGTCCTGGATCGGCTGCTTGCGAGGCAAATGCCGCTGTGCTATCTCTCCGGGCCCTAAATATTACTTAAGATGACCAGAAGGCACTGAAGTTAATTATCAGGCTAAGTCAGGTAACTGGTTGATTAGGAATTACAACTTTAAATGCACGCTATCCACTTTAAAAGATTAAACTTATGAACACTTTACAATTTTTTACTGTTTGTCTAGCCATTATTTCATGCCCCAGATTTTTTGGAATTATTATTTAAAATATCTCTCCCACTTTATCTGCCCTTGCTAAATCCAAATTTGTGTTCCCTATCTATGCCACCACTCTAATACATTACCATATTCTATGGGTTTCAGAGTATTTATGATTGGTTGAAATAATTTTTTATTGTTATTTACTTGTTTACTATTTTTAACCACCAAAACACCATCCCCGGATAACCAAAGACCCTTTTCTACCTTATATGCATTGAACTTTCAGATATAGATAGTGTAACTTCAGAGCCTAAAATATTGTTGGCGAAAACCCAGTACTCAACAATTACTTACCCCCTTTTCTACAGGGGGTAATTTGTTGGGGTACACCCCAACAGTACTTGGGTGACATCAACATTACTCAGGAAACCATATAGTGCTCAGGGATCATGTGGTGCTTGGGATCAAATGTTCAGCCTCTTACATGCAAGGTATAGACTCTATTCCTCTGAATTATTTTCCCAGACTCTTAAAACATTTTTACAGAGCAAAAAGTGAATGATAAAGAAATGAATGAAGATAATCCAATGGAAATACATATTAAATAGTAAGAAATGATACCATGATGATAGAACATATTTTTGTGAGAAGTGTTTAGGCAGGTTCTCAAATGAAGGAAAGAAAAAATTAAAGGTGTGATACAAAGAGACAAAATGAATATAAGAAAATAAAAGCACATAATAAAAGTATGATAGTATAAGAAAAGGAAATATTCCATGTTCATCCATGTATAAGCAAATTTCATGACCTCATTTTTCCTAACAGCTGCATAGTATATCATGTACAACTGTTTCATCTGTTCTTGGGCACCTAGTTTACTTTCAGTTTCAGCTACTATTAATGGTGCTGCAATGAGTAGAATATATGCCTAGGAGGAGTATTACTAGATCATATGGGAGCTTAATTTCCATTTTCTTTTTGAGGAATAACCATATTGTGTTTTAGAAGGGCTGAACTAAATAGATGGCATTCTCACTATGATGAGTCTCTTTGTCTCCACAGCCATGATAGATTTTTGTTCTTTGTGATGTGTACCAGTCCCTGTGATGTTTGATTTGCATCACCCTGATGATTAGTAATATAGTATATTTATTTCATTTTTCTTTTTACCAACTTTCTTCCTTGAGGAAGTGTTTATTTTTTTCCCCATTTTTGGATGGGTTTAGATTTATTTATTTATTTATTTATTTATTTATTTATTTATTTATTTATTTATTTATTTTGATTTTTGGGTCATGTCTGGCCAGTGCTCAGCAGTTAAGCCTGGTTCTGTGCTCAGAAATTGCTTCTGCCAGGCACATGGGACCATATGAGATGCCGGGATTTAAACCATCATCAGTCCTGAATTGGCTGCATGCAAGGCAAATGCCCTACCACTGTGCTATCTCTCTGGCCCCTGGGGTTAGATGTATTTTTTTTATCTCAGTCAGTATCTTTTATCAGATGGGTATCAATGAAGGCTATATATTGTATGACTGTAAATCACAAACAACTTTATCTGTGGAATAAAAACTACATTATAAACAAACTTGTAGCCATGGTGTTTAAATAAAAAAGTGCTTCATAGTGAATATATGTCATATAAAATAAAATATAAATTATAATTTTCATATTAATTTCAGAGATAGTATGAAATACCTAGTGCCAACTTAGCTACTAACTTAATAAATAAATATATTGTTAGTCTTTTATTCCTATAAAACTCAGTAATAATGAAAAATTTACAGTAAAATATTTTGGGTTTTGGTCCTAAGAACTAAAATATCTCTTTTGGGGGGGGGTGCATTGTTTTTTTTGGTCACACCTGGCAGCACTCAGGGGTTACTCCTGGCTCTGTGCTCAGAAATCACCCCTGGCAGGCACAGGAGACCATATGGGATGCAGGAATCGAACCACTGACCTTCTGCATGTAAGGCAAATGCCTTACCTCCATGCTATCTCTCTGGCCCCAGAACTAAAATATTTCTATGGTAATATTTTAAATTCACATTTCCTATGGTTTTTGTCTGAATCTTATAATATGTACATGTTAACAATAGAGCAAAGTATAATAATATGTGTCACACCTGAATAGTTGAGTGGCATTAGCCTTTTCTACATCTTCTACACCTGGTCTGTTATATATTTTCCTTTTCTCTGAAATCAAAGATCCTATTTTGAGAGAAGTGTAATATTAGTATTATTTCAATAGGTAGAAAAAATTTAAAAGAATGTAAATAATACTTCTTTGGCAAATAATTAAAGTTACATTTTATTAATTATCATTTAACACTAACACACACTTTGTGACATAAGATACTTATGTATGTAATAGTTTAGTCTTCAAATTTGTTTGGGTTTTGACTATTTCATCTTGTGTGTCAGTTGTTAAGCTATAGTCAGTGGAAGGCAAAGGAGCTGATTCTCCTGTTTTTATTTAGTAAATTAACTTGTAATGAGCAATTTACAAACCAGCTCTTTGTTTCCAAAGTCATTTTCTTTCGTCAATAACAACAATTTAACTATAGCAAAATAACTATAAATGTGAATTTAATAGGAAAATTTATCAACTCTATTTTCAGGAACTAGATCCAAATATATTTTTACGACAGTAGCTGAAAACTAGATTAATCATGAACATAGTTAATCTATGACAGTAACTAAGCATACAGGTGATTTATATTCTATTAACATAAAATTTTTATCATTTTCCCTTATACCATCATTTATGTAGAATCTTTTTTAGGGGTATGTGGGTGGGGCCATACCCGGCTTGTGCTCAGGAGTTACTCCTGGCTCTGTGCTCAGAAATCGATCCTGGAAGGCTTAGGGGACCATATGGAATGCTGGGGACAGAATCAGGTTCGTCTGGGTCTGCTGTGTGCAAGGTAAATGCCCTTCCGCTGTGCTATGGCTCCAGCCCCTGTAGAATCATTTTTTAAATTTAAGAATAGGGCAAATAAGATAGCACAGGGATTAAGAGAGCTCGCAAGATATGCTGGTTTGAGTTCTTTTTTTACATTCTTCCCTTGACTCCACTGGGTGTTTCAGTGGTGCCCCAGGTGGGCCCTGGCACTGCAGAGCCTGAGCAGCCATGAGATCTCAGGCCCTACCACCAAACTTTACAACCCCCTTGGCTGAGTATTGCCAGGAATGTCCCCGCTATGTTCCCTGAGCATGGTTTGGGAAGCTCCCCATAAAATTTGAATAATTTAAAATGTAGGGATATATAAAAATAGAGTTGGAGATGGACTAATGAGATTGGACTAAATTGTCCAATTTTAAAGTTTTAAAACGTATTCACAAAGCAAATGTGTACAATTTCCATTTTTTTTTTTTAAATATGGAACGCTTCACGAATTAGCGTGTCATCCTTGCGCAGGGGCCATGCTAATCTTCTCTGTATCGTTCCAATTTTAGTATATGTGCTGCCGAAGCGAGCACCAATTTCCATTTTTCAAGCAGCATAACTGGAAAGTACTATTCCAGTTAACAGTATTTCAGTTATAGTATTCTATTTATCATGTATAGTTATTAAAATTAGTAATAAAAATGCTAATTAGAGTAGATATGTATATATTACTGAGGCCCAACAGATGATGAAAATATGCTTAATGTAAATTGTGGTAATGTCTGCACAAATCTGTGACTATATTAAAAACTAAATTATGAAATATTGTTGTTGTTGTTGTTGTTGTTTTTGGTTTTTCGGGCCACACCCATTTGATGCTCAGGGGTACGCGCTCAGAAATTTCCCCTGGCTTGGGGGGACCATATGGGACACTGGGGGATCGAGCCGTGGTCCTTTCCTTGGCTAGCGCTTACAAGGCAGACACCTTACCTGTAGCGCCACCTTGCCGGCCCCTAAATCATGAAATTTTAATAGGTATACTCTATGTTAGGTGAATTATCTTACAGTGGAATTATTTTTAATGCAAGAAAAACTGTATTAATAATTCAGAACTTAAATCAATAAAATATTTTGGAGACTTTTGAAGATTTAAGGTGTATTTTATTTATTTATTTATTTATTTATTTATTTATTTAGTTAGTTAGTTAGTTAGTTAGTTAGTTAGTTAGTTAGTTAGTTTTTGGGTCACACCCGGCAGCACTCAGGGGTTACTCCTTGGCTCTACGCTCAGAAATTGCTCCTGGCTGCCTCGGGGGACCATATGGGATGCTGGGATTTGAATCACCGTCCTTCCGCATGAAAGGTAAACACCCTACTTCCATGCTATCTCTCCGGCCCCGTATTTTTTTAAATTTATTTTTATTTTTGTTTTTTGGGTCACACCCGGAGGCTCTCAGAGGTTACTCCTGGCTCTGGGCTCAGAAATAGCTCCTGGCAGAGAAGGGGAACCATATGGGATGCCGGAAATTGAACCAGGTCTGTCTTGGGTTGGCCACAGGCAAGGCAAACGCCCTACACTGTGCTATCTCTCTGGCCCATTAAGGTGTATCTTATTTTTTACAATGTTTTTTAATTTCTAGTAGTTTTATTTTAGGTAGAATAAATTATCATTATTTTTTTAAATGGTGGTTTGGGGGAAATTTTTACATAGCCAGAGAGTCTTTCTATATAGTTGTCAAAATCTGCAAAAGTAACAAGACTTGGGCCAGCGTGACAGCACAACGGTAGGGCATTTGCCTTGCACGCAGTCAACCCAAGAGAGATCTGTGTTTGATCACCAACATCCCAGGTGGTCCCCCAAGCCTGCCAGGAGGAATTTCTGAGACCAGAGCCAGGAGTAATCTGAGCATAGCATGGTGTAATCCAACTCTCCTCCCCTCACAAAACAAGAGTATTGAAGAAATAACTCCTTTTGTTTATTTTGGTATTTTTTTGTTGTTGTTGTTTTTTCGGGCCACACCCGTTTGATGCTCAGGGGTTGCTCCTGGCTAAACGCTCAGAAATTGCCCCTGGCTTGGGGGGTCCATATGGGATGCTGGGGGATCGAACCCCGGTCCTTTCCTTGGCTAGCGCTTGCAAGGCAAACACCTTGCCTCTAGCGCCACCTCGCTGGCCCCAGAAGAAATAACTCTTAAGAAAAAATATCAGTAGGGTCAGTGAGATACCTCAAAGAGGGTAGTACATCCTTTGCATGTAGGATGCCCTGGTTTGATCTCAGGCACCACATGGTTCCTCAAACTCCAATTCTAGAGTAAGCAGCCCATGAGCACCACCAGGTGAGTCTTATTATGAACAACCTTTCACAGATGTCCAAATCCAATCAAACAAAATAAAGTAATATTAAATATATATATTTTAAACTATGTGAATGAATGAATGAGGGAACTGGAAAGTCTGTCTAGAGTCAGGTGGGGGTGGGGTGGGGAGGAGGGAGATTTGGGACATTGGTGGTGGGAATGTTGCACTGGTAAAGGGGGGTGTTCTTTACATGACTGAAACCTAATCACAATCATATTTGTAATCAAGATGTTTAAATAAAGATATTATATAAAATATATATTTAGTTTGAGGAATGGTTGTGAATTTAGTACTTTTATTTTCTTTGTAAGTATTCTAAATAAGGGAATCTAATTTACATATATGTTATTAATATTTTCATTATTTCTAATAAAGATGCTAAATATTTGTGATATAGAGCATTTATTTCTAAAAGTATTATAAATATTTTCAATTTATTATTCTATGTTTCTTTTGAGGTAGACATGTACTAATTATTGTGTCTAATGTCTGCATGATAATATAATGAAGCAGGAGGAGACAGAATGATTTGCATAGTTAGGTAAATTCAAAATACAGGTGTATATAAAATTTAGTTTTTAGGATATATTATAGCAGCTGTATTGCACTTAAGTCTTCACAGCTCATATTTATGAAACAGACTAACCTTAGTGAGATCACATCTGCCAGAATGAACGAATGTATCTGAGGTAAATCTCTCCTTTAGAATGTAAGAAGCAAGAATGGTAAGTAATTGCTAATTAAACATTAATGGAACTTGCTACTTCTCCAGTTAGCTGCAACATGCTATGCCCGGGTGCCTGACTTTCAGGAGGTTATTTTTCTTACTCATTTTAAATTTGGTTCTGAAACATGATTTCCCCCACCTCCACCCTTTGTAGGCATTCTGCCAAACCTTAATAAATTTAGTGTGGTCTGACAAGTCTGTTTATATTTTTTGAACTATGAAGATCAGGGGTTCCTGGAGTAGATGTGAAAAGAGTGTAAGGTGTCAGTTAGTTAATTTAAAACACATTATTTGACAATTATTCTTGATCCTGATGGTATCACACTTAAATTTTATTCTAGTTGAAAAACAATATCTCTATTTTTAAATGTGGGTAAATAATTCAAAGTCTTTTCTTGGTGACAGTGTTGTTTTTTTCCATACTCCAAATCACTCTTTTCTTAGTGATAATGTTTTTCTAATGACTTTGGATTTAATTTTTTAAAACTAACACTTTATGATCAAATGTTGTTCTTTAATATTACATAATTAAATTATATGTAAATATATGAGCTGACATAATTTTACATGCACAGGTTAAAGAATAGATTACATGGGAATATAACACTTTAAAATCACTGCATTTATGGGGATTTATTATGTGAGAAGAGTTTTACTGCACTATTTTAATACTGCTATAAAATATACTTAAGTACATTTTATATTTTTATTATTCCTAAATTTTTACAAAGTTTGTAAGTCAAATTTCACAAGGCTCGGCAAGAAGTGATAGTGAATAATATTGGGAGGCCATAGTGAACAAAATGTGGAGAAAGATAATTGGCATCTGAATATAAGTAATACATGCTTCTCCCTAAAGTAATCAAATCCTGGTTTATATTGAGGCTTAAATTATATGTTGTAATATAAGACTATTATCTCCAAATTTGTGGGCAAAAAGGACCAGTCAATAGGTGGTAGATTCTTATTACTAGAATGAATCCAAATAACATTTCTTTGGTTTTCATTTCACAAACAGTTCAGCATTCATTCTGAGAGCTTTAGATATTGTTATGTTGTTTTTCTTCTGAGTTTAGAGATTTAAGACAGAATTTGAATATAATCAAGATCTAAGAGTGATTAATTGAAAGGACTCGAATAAGACAAATAGCTTGAAGAAGCAGTCCACATAGATCTTTCTGTATTTGAAAGGGCATAAATCATCTTAAATTTGTTGGCTCTGAGAGAATCAAGACTAATTGAATACATAAAACATTTAAGATAGCAGATTTAGGGGTTGGAGCAGTGGTGCAAGTGGTAGGGCATTTGCCTTGCAGGTGGCTAACCTAGGATGAACCATGGTTCGATCTCCCAGCGTCCCATATGGTCCCCCAAGCTAGGACCAATTTCTGAGCACAAAGCCAGGAGTAACCCCTGAGTGTCACCGGGTGTGGCCCAAAAATAAAAAAAAAATAAAAAAGATAGTAGATTTAGATGAAATAAAGGAGAATTTTCTAGTATACATTAATAAGAACTTTCTAAAATGGGACTGGAGTGGTAGCACTGTGGTAGGGCATTTGCCTTGCATGGGGCTGACCCAGGATAGATTTGTGTTCAATTCCCAACATCCCAAATGGGAATGATTTCTGAGTGCAGACCTGGAGTAACCCTTGCACCACACAGTGTGACCCCAAAACAAACAAACAAAAAACAAAAACTTTCTAAAATGATGGCATTATTTTCTGTCTTAGTTCATATAACGACTACTAGCTGATTACAAGTTCAGATAATTAGAGAAATAAAGGTAAACTAAAATTCCACATCTATGTTTAATTTCAACAGTGCAGAAATGTATAGCGAATGATAGGGAATGGGAATAAAACAGAAAGTGATATGGTTATTATTAACTGGGCTCAGAGAGTCCTGAATAATGAATGACTGAATAATCCATATTGCCACCTACCTGATGGAAAGATATCAGTTCTACACACACACACACACACACACACACACACACACACACACACACACACACACACAAACACACACACAATTTTTTGGTTTGGGGACCACACCCAGCAGTTCTCAGGGGTTACTCTTGTTACTGTTCTCAAAAATCACTCCTGGCATGCTTGGGGGGATCATATGTTATGCCAGGGATCGAACCTGGGTTGGCTGTGTACAACGCAAGTGCCCTACCCACTGTGCTAGCTCTCTCTCTCTCTCTCTCTCTCTCTCTCTCTCTCTCTCTCTCTCTCTCTCTCTCTCTCTCTCTCTCTCTCTCTCTCTCTCTCTCTCTCTCTCTCTCTCTCTCTCTCTCTCTCTCTCTCTCTCTCTCTCTCTCCCTCCCTCTCTATCTCTCTCTCTAAGTAAAAACAAATTTTATTCAGAGGTACTGAGAAAAGGGAAAGATTAAGAGTGTAAGGAGTACTGTAGGTCTACTCAAGAGAAAACGCAGGCCTGAAACACAACCCAACATAAAAGCAAAAAGTACAAAAGTTCACATCTCAAGAGAAGAGATACAGGCCACATGTGCTTAGGCACCAGGTACCCAGGCAACCCATGTGTCAGTTAGTTATATTATAATGGATATATTTCATCCAATTTTTTACATTTAACTCAAGTTCAAATTAGCAGAAAACTTGGCATTAGATAGCTATATAGTTTCTTAATCAGGAAAGATTAGTAACATAGATTTCAGAAACTGAATGCTTGAGCTCCAGACCAAGATTTGCCATAACTAGCAGTATGTATGTAGTTAAGTATGTTACCTCATTTATAAAGTGGAGTTAATAATACCTATACATATGTTTGTCATGAGAATTTAAAAACATTGAAAAGCATGAAATATGGAATGTGCTTAGAATGTGTTCATGGTTATTGTTTATGAACTATAGTTAGTTAATTGATTGGAATTATTTATGGCAAAATCTATGAGAAATAATATTGTAATCTTTTATTTATATAATTAAAATTAATGAAAATGGTATTTTTAACTTCACAAACAGTGAAAACAGAAAGGTTGCAGAAGTTGAAAATATATAGATACTTAATTAGTAATAATGGTCAAAAAGTCAGAATAAATTAGAGGAAAAAGGAAGAGAACAAACTGAAGTCTAAATTTTAAATATTAAAAAAAAATCACAAGAAACAGAAAGAAGGAAAATACAAAATTAAATGTAAAAGCACATGAAATAACTCTCTTGCTCTAGTGGTTCTCTTAGGCTCTAATAGACTTATTGTTAGATGATAGTTTCTCCTTTGTATATGGATCATGTCTCCTATTTCTTTGTATGACCTCATATCTATTAGTACATCGGGCACTCAAAGATTATTAGTGTAATTTTCCGGCAGGTGCAAGAATTGGAGTAGATTTTAGCATGTGATATATGTTTGTAATAACATGTGTAAATATAACGGTCATCCAAGACCTAGTAAATGGGCCAACAGAGTTGAGGGATAAAAACATTTTCAATTACCCACTTTACAGCCACAGTTCTTAGAGGACATGGCCAAAACTTTTAGTAAAACCCAGCTGTGCTTGGTATACTTTATGTAATTCCTGTAACTACTTTTCTGCTCCTATTTAGTAAGTTATTTGGCATTATTTTTGTACTGCTACATCCATTTTTCAGTTACATTTTATATAAGAACTTTGTATTCACATCCCAGAGGTGGCTCTGGAAAGCCTTAGGGTATCAGATAAACTTGAACTGGAAAAGTGCCAGACAATAAAAGTCTCCAACAAGGATAATATTAGTTGTAAAACCCTCCTTCCTTAGGAATCTGAATAGATAAAGGAAAAGACAGTTTTGCAACTTCCCCTTTCAAAGATACAGATCTCTGTCTTTCAAAACAGCACTATTGTTTGCTAATCTTCCTGCAATGTCAAGTGTAATTTTTGTGCTTTTTCTTGATTACTTGAATAAACAGCACATTGCAAAATGTTTCTCTCTGAGATCAGTTAATGCATCATGGGTGGGGGTGGGAGGGTAGAAACCACTTTGAGGTTAAGATTGCCATTACAACCTCATCAGTACAAATATATATGTATATACATACATTTATATTTAAATCCTCCTTATATAAATCATTTTAAAAGTTTTGAATGCTAAGCATAGGAGTAAATAATTTGAGAAGATATAAGAAAATGCAGGGTTTTATTCCTGCTTAAAAGTTGAGGGAAGTAGAAAGCCTGTCTAGAGTACAGGCCAGTGTGGGGTGGGGAGGAAGGACACTTGGGATATTGGTGATGGGAATGTTACACTGGTGAAGGTTTTTATATATATATAAGAAAAAAGTTTACAAACTGCTCAGAAAACTAAGATACATACATATATATTGACTTGTTGTTGCTGCTGTAACATATCACTATAAACTCGGTGCCTTAACAACCAAATACAAATGTTATTCTTGTTAGTGCAGATTAGAAGTTTGGTATGGGTCTCTCTAAGATCAAATCAAGTTGAAGAGAGGACATTGTTTCTTCTGGGACAGTCTGTTTTCTTAGCTTTTTCAGTATCTAGAGGCTACACAAATTCCTTAGCCTCCTTCCTACTAAAGTCAGTAGTTAGTACTTCTAAATGAAACTAAAAACTACTAAAATTAGTAGTTTGCATTTCTCTGACCTTACTTCAGTTATGTTATTTATTTATTCATGTTTCTGTTTCCTCTGTATTTCTCTCATCTTTTGATAATCAAAAGACTAAAAAGTTAGCTTTTATGATTTAAGGGCAGGTGATTTAAAGAACTCCCATGATACCTAGACTCAAATGGATAACCCAGGATAATCTTTCACTTTAAAAACCTTGTTTACATATGAGTGCTACATTCTTCTCTCTAAAATTTAAGATGAAAAATCAGTAGTTCAGGGATTAGAACAAAAACATCTTCTATTTGTGAAACATAATCATCTTCAAGCAAATTAAAAATAAAAAGATTTTGAATCAAGAAGAGAGATTTAACAATTAATGTGTTTAAAAATTAAGTGTTGGAAAGAAAAAAGTAAAGGGGCTGGAGAGGTGGTGCAAGCAGTAGGGTGTCTGCCTTGCACGCGCTAACCTAGGACTGACCGTGGTTAGATTCCCCTGCATCCCATATGGTCTCCCAAGCCTGTCAGGAGCTTCACCGGGTGTGGCCGAAAAACTAAACAACAAAATGGTTGGGGCCAGAGTGATAGCACAGCGGTAGGACATTTGCTTGCATGCTGATGACCTGAGACGAACCCGGGTTTGATCCCCAGCATTCCATATTATCCCCTGAGCCTGCAGGAACAATTTCTGAGTGCAGAGCCAGGATTAATCTCCGAGTTTCCCACCCCCCTCAAAAAACAAAAGGCATTGGGTAGGACACTTGCTTTGTATGTAGCAGATCCCAAATACTGTGTGGCCCTTTGAACTCCCCAGGATTGATTATAGAGCTCAGAGCCAAAAGTAATCAAAAACTTGAAAAAAAATTTTTTTTGTTGTGGTTTTTGGGTCACACCCAGCAGTGCTCAGGGGTTATTCCTGGCTCCAGGCTCAGAAATTGCTCCTGACAGGCACGGGGACCATATGGGACTCCTTGATTTGAACCAATGACCTCCTGCATGAAAGGCAAACGCCTTACCTCCAGGCCATCGCTTCGGCCCCTAAAAATTTTTTTTAAAAAATGATTTCAGGTGTGACTGAAATGTCTAGAGTAGAAATTGAAGTAGAAGTCCTGGGTTTTCCTCCTGGCATTTCATGATCCCCTAAGTACAACTGGAATTCTTCCAGCACACTCCCACAAATTGATCCATCTGTCCATTTTTTCAAAAAATGTGGACCAGGAATATAGCTCACAAAGTTAGAAAGTATGCTTTGCATGTGGGAGCCCTAGGTTCAAAACCTAGCACTGCTAATGACCAAAAAAAAAAATTTTTTTTTGAAAGTAATTTGCCACAAATTTACAAGTGAATGTCAAATAAATACTACTGATTAATTACAGAAATTACGTTAAGCTCAAAACAGTTCAAGCCAGAAAATTTTAAGGCAGCAATTTAGACTTCATGTAAGTATGTATAAGTAAGTATAGTAAGTATGTATGTAAGTAAGCCTAAGTAAGTATGCTTATAAGTATAATTGAATGCTGTTATAATTATCAAAACTAAATTCTAGTGCTTGACCGACATTATAGGAGGTAATATATGTGAGTATTCAGTTCATTCCTTTTAAATTCCAATACTACATATGGTCCTCTGAAAATAGACAGGGATCACTCCTGAGCAGTGATTTAAATTTTATTTAGGATGTTTATCAGAGAATGAGGGATCTTTGAGAATTAAGAAGTTTTAAGTTTGGGCCAGAGAGATAGCACAGTGGTAGGGTGTTTGCCTTGCATGCAGTCTCACCAGGAGGTGATGGTGTTCGATTCCAGGCATCCATATGGTGCCCTGAACCTGCCAGGTGTGATTTCTGTGCTTAGAGGCAGGAGTAACCCCTGAGAACCACCGGGTGTGACCAAAACAAAAATCAAAAAAACAAAAAAAAAGTTTTAAGTTTTTATTTCTTTTGTAACTTGATAGACTTTCAGCACATAAACATAAAAAGTTTACTACATGGTAAGATGGCTTTTCTTAGTTTATGGAGACTGATAAATGTCATACCTTCATGTGTAAATTTGTGTGTCAATGTGCCTATTTTAGTTTATTGTTTGAAAACATGTCAAACATTTTGTATGTATTGGGTAAAAATTAATTGTTTTCAGGCTCTAAATTGCTTTTAGCTACTAAGATATGCCAGAGACTGAAACAGACAATTGGAAGGGGAGCAATATTCAATTGTGTTTGCTTTATAATTTTGAATATAAAATAAATAAGTAGCCTGGATTAAAAGGAAATCAATGAGCATTTTAGCATTGAAAAACTTAGTCAATGTAGATTTATTCGATAAAGGGCTCTAATTTTTAATCTCTTTTTTACTGTTAGGATGGAACAAAACACACATGTTGTTAGTTTCTGGATGCTATATTTTCCAAAAGTAACTTTAACAAAGAACTATTTTAGTGACATTTATCCAGGCAATATGCCAATGCAAGTTTAGTATGCCCAAAGCCTTTTACATTTTAAAATATCAAATTATTTTATTTATATAAACTACTTAACAAGTAATATTTATTTATTTATTTATTTTGACATTTTAAATTGCTTTATTTAAAGACCATAATACAGATTGTTCACAATACAGTCAGGAGTATTTTTTTACAGTTGCAAATTATGCATGATTGAATTTCAGTTATACAATGCACAACACCATTCACCAGTGTATGTTTTCTGCCACCACTTTCCCTAATTTCCTCCTGCCCTGCTACATCTGAGTGAGATATTTTCTTTTCTCTCTGTATAAGTATATATACACACACATATATATACACATATATGTGTATGTACATATATTTTTTTTTCTTTTCCTTTTTTTTATAATAGCTTATTTTTATTGAAGATCAGAAGTTAATATACGGTTAACATTATTTCTGCACACAACTTTCCAACAGTACCCCCATGGCCTGAGCGCTTCTAACCTTCACAGTAGCCCAAGGGCCCCTTTCATAATAGCTCAATCCAGGGCCTATTTTAGTAACATAGGATTGAAACATAAACCAATCAGATTTGTACAAGTACAACAATTTTAACCAATGGGCGCATAAACACATTTTGATGGCGGGAAGGATAAAGAGGAACCTGGCATGATGGGGGGAGGGGAAGCAAATTCTTAAACAAATAGCTAAAAGATATTTACGCAAATACAATTATTTGTTTAGCCTATTTTCCATTTAGATCTATCTTTTGTGCAAGCAATAAGGATCATAATTTAAACTTTAAAAAACATATCAATAACTACATACTTGAGAGCAGTTACAAAAACAGGTTCCATGGAAAGGTTAAGGCATCTGGTTAAGCCAGATTCTTTGTGCTGAGCTAAATTTATTTGCAGAGTTTTCTGTTGGTTCGGGGCTATGCAAACTTTTGTGGCTTGAATCAGACAGGCGGTGGAAAATTCATTCAGAGTTCCTTTGATATGTGGGGTGCTCGATCTCCCACATCTCCCCCTGTTTAGTATACAATATAGAAGGGACAGACGTGCCTCGGTGGACTGGCCACACTGGGTGAAGAGGTGTGGGGCTTCCAGTCACCGCATCTGCTACCCTTGATTCAGTCGTTTCCAAAGCTTGGCAAGGCACAGATTGAGGTCTATGCGCCAGCTCCTCGATAACTTCAAACTTAAGTGGCGGAGAGTTGGCAGGAGGGGAGATGTCAGGTGTCAGCTGGTCTTCTGAGGTGCATAGTTGTTGGTACAGAACCTTTGAGTCCTTTCTGGTTGCTTCATCCACTTGATTCTTTACGAAGGTGGTGAGTTTGCGAAAAGCCCAAGGACCAAAGGAAACTAGCAACATAAAGCCAATGAAGGGCCCCAAAAAGGCTGGGAGCACTGTTGTTATCCATGGAGTGGTAGAAAACCAATTTTTGTACCAGCTCTCACTCTGCTCTATATCTTTTTGTCTATTTACTAAATTATTCTCTATGTGTTGAATGCTATCTCTAGCTAAGCCGAATTTATTTTAAAAAGCAACATTTTACTCTAAGGATGAC
This sequence comes from Suncus etruscus, assembly GCF_024139225.1. NCBI lineage: Eukaryota > Metazoa > Chordata > Mammalia > Eulipotyphla > Soricidae > Suncus > Suncus etruscus. The sequence continues at coordinate 107,095,089 of NC_064848.1, forward strand.
ACAAATTCCCCCCTCCCTCAAAAAAATGTTAATTTTGAACCACGGCGGTTATTCTGCACTCTTTGCTAGGAAATCAACAGTAGTGTAAACTTCTTTAAGTTTGTAAACATTTTTAGCCACAGTTATAAGGCATTAGCAGATTCTAGAGTATGAACCAATGAATAAATATTTGTGCTTACACCAATAACACCTAGGCCTTTTAATAAGGCTAGGGTGATGGCAGTGTTTGATTTTTGTACTGCAGCGGGGAGAGACACAAGATTATATTTAAGAGGTAATAAGGCAATTTTTGATCTAACAGTCAATTTAGGCATTAAAACAACCAAATAATCTGAAAAAATAATAATAATCTGAAAAAATTGTAATCAATTTCTTGTTGTTGATTTTTTCTTTCAGTTTATGATTGCCCCCAATTTAACGTTTTTTTGCCTGTTTCATTAGTTTATCTCCCCCATTGTTTTACATTTGCTTTTTTAGTCCTAGTACCACTGTGTTTTGGTTGTTTTAATGCCTAAATTGACTGTTAGATTAAAAATTGCCTTATTACCTCTTAAATATTTAATAATATAGTATTATATGGCTTTTCTACTCTACGAAATTAGTTACTACATGAATATGTGTGGGAAACTTTAATTTATATTTAGTAGCACTTAAAATTTATTGTAAAATATTAAGGCACTTCGGCTTAAATAACATACACTGGGGTTATGTAAAAAAGACATTAAAATATGTCTTCATGCTGGAATTCAATACAGGCTTTTTCTAATTGATAATAGGCAAATGACCAGTGTAGTTATGATGTGTAAATGACTTGAGTCTTAAAATTATATAAATCTTCAATTATCTTCTTGATAAATTTTGCCTGTTCTGCACATGGTCCATGTGATACTTTGTCAAGATTTGTTATGGATGTTGGCTAGTCGGGGTGAAGAGCCAGGTGATCTATGAACTATTCTCATCTTACTATAATACATAATAAACACACAACCTCCTGAACATGCCAGTTTACAATTGTCATAACAATCTTTGCAAATGACCAAATATGATCTTATCTGAGTGCTATCTTGACTCCAGAAAATTTCCATCCCCATAGTTCTCATGTTTCTCTGACAAATTCTTAATATCCCACCCTTATTTAATTTGTCTCATTCCTTTATTTACACAATCTAAAAATTTGTGTAGACATTGTGCTGCTCTTGCTCTACATTGTGCCCTTTGACTTAAGTTTATGCAACATGACTTTAGTAAATTCTTTTTGTTACTTAGAAACCATGTAGCTTACATTTTTGAGTATGCCTGCACTCTGACACTTGATAGTATACTATCCCTTAAAAAATATTTTCTAGTCTTTATTTTTCTTGTCTTGTGCTAGAATTCTTCCTTGTGTCAGTCAAAATTACCTGCTACCCAGAACCAGGCCTATTATTTGTATACATTATAAATCATTCAAATAAGAGCCTAAGAAGAACTGTTACATCATGGCACTGTAAAGCAATAAATGTAAATAATTTTTCAACTAAAAGTAAAGAAAACACAATCACTCTTTGAGCAACTATTAGGATGATGAACTATAAAGTATAATAATACTGGAAAGTTAGAAGATGCCTCTAGGAAATTTTAACATGTGAGGAAAGACACAAGAAAAAAACAAAGAAACTTAAATAAGTATGAGTATTACTACACTTAAATTGCACAAGAAGTACTAGGGTAAACACTTGAAAAGACAGATGACTACATAAAATATTTATCTTATAAAAATAGAAGGATATAACCCCTCTCATTTCCTTAAAATAGTACAAAAGGAGATTGCATGTAGTCAGTTTTAGTCAGGTTTCATCTCCAGCATTGTACATAGTCCCCCAAGCACTGAAGGAATAATCCATGAACATAGAGCCAGAATAAAGGCCCTAGCACAACCAGTTATGAATCAAAACACAAAACTACGATGCATGTGTTAAATAATCAGAAAACTTTATGAGTATTTTATTTTATAGTGAGGGAGAGGATTTTAATATAGCTATTATCTGGTATTTTTCTTTTTTCTTTTTTTTTTTTTTTTTGGGGTTTTCGGGCCACACCCGTTTGATGCTCAGGGGTTATTCCGGGGGATCGAACCGTGATCTTTTCCTTGGTTAGCGCTCGCAAGGCAGACACCTTGCCTCTAGCGCCACCTCGCCGGCCCTTATCTGGTATTTTTCACAGTAGGTGTTCTAATAAATGCTTGTCACCATATAAAGTATTTTTAATGGTCTTTTGGGCCACACCCATCTGTGCTTAGAGGTTACTCCTGGCTCTGTGCTCAGAAATTGGCCCTGGCAGATTTGGGAGACCATATGGAATGCCTCTTGCAGACTTATGGGATGCTGGAAATCAAACCCGATCTGTCCTGGATTGGCCGTGTGCAAGGCAAACACCCTACCACTGTATAGCTCTGGCCCTCATATATAAGGTATTTTTCCATTTTGGAATTGTAGGGTTGATAGTAAAATCTTTTTAATCTCTTAATTTATTACTAGATTAAACATTGGGTAATATCCTTCATTTGTCCATTTAGCCTAATATTATTCCTAATTTTTCTATTTCTAACATTATACTTTTTGTAAAATGCAATCAATATAGCAAGATTACATAACTAAGAATTATAAATATTTATAAACTATAGTCATAGTTTTTAGTAACTATGACTCTGCCTTCCTCCTATTTAGTTCTATGTGACTTGATATAAGTGATGTTTTTGGTGAATTTGATAGTCCCAAAATTTATAAAGATCCAGCGAGTACAAATACTTCCAAACTTTACAGTGTTAAATAGTCTGCTAGTAACTTTACCTCTAAGAATGAGGGTATCTTACCTAGTTTCATAGACTAGGAACTTGTCTACATTTTACTTTTAAAAATCTAAATCATATTGTCATACAGTGAATTAACTAGGTACAAATTAATTATTCAAAAAAATTATCATGGTCAGGTTATATAGAGCCAAGCTATGTGGGACCAGAGCAGTATTTTAATATCCCTTTAAGTAATTTATAAATCCAGTCAGTGGGCCAGGTGAGCTATCGTTTAACAAAATGAGTACATCTCTAGTACCTGCAGCACACATTTGCACATTCAAACAGAAGCGATGTTCTTCCAAGTGAAGCTTTTTCTCTCTCGTTTAAAATGCAGTTCTCGGTACTGAGTGCCATCTGGTAAATGGAGTTGCCCTCAGGTATCCCCAAGATCACAATAAACATGCAACATGTACATATAATAAAAGAAACCCCTCAATTTTATTATGTGATTTAAAAGATGCAAAATAAATGGATTTAACAGTTGTTTTGATTATTGTGAATATATGTGTTTTTGTCTACTAATGATTAAATGTGTTGAATTCTGAATTAAAAAAAGAAAAGATATCAATTCAATTTCTCTAATTCATATATGTGACTAATATGCTAGTGTCCCACATACCAGGTGTGGAATACGTCTCTTTATAAGTGTGAGGGCACTCAGATTTAAGAAAGCTGCCAGCACCTGGAAATACATAAAAGTGGACCTCTAAGCACAAGGTGATGAGTGCTAGTTAACTAGGCCCCCTGGATTTAGGGAATGGCCCCTTGTGGCCCAGAAAAGAAAACTGCAAATGCAGCATCATAGATTTCAGTTTGAGCTCAGCTTTCCCTGTGTTCTCCAGTCCCATCTTCTCTTTTACTCCCCAAGTCAAAGAACAGCTTACGTCTTGACTGTCCTTTTGTATCTGGAGGTTTTTATTTTAATATGCACCATGCTATTTTTAATGAACATTAGTAAGCAAAATAAAGAGAAAAAATAGGATCTCTGCTTAAGTATATATGACATATTTATAAAAAAAGGCATTAAGCCCCCCTTTTTTAAAATGCACTTGACAATTCCTAAACTGAGATGATATATACTTTAACTGTTACTGTCATTTTCCTGGATGTTGCTTTGTGGTCTCACCACAAATTCTGCAACAGATTTCCTGGGAGTGTGACGAAAGTCATGGGTGAGTAGTAGAGTCTATGATTTGACAAGTAATCATTAATGTATACTTGGTGGTTAATCAATATTGAATTAATTTGGGAAATAAACTACAATAGGTCTGTAATGTGCTCTAAAGTCAGTTGTTTTCAATTAGGTCAGTTTTTATTATGTAATAGACAGACTTGCATTCCCAGAGACCCTATTTTAATTGAGTGTATGGATTTCATCACATTCCTTAGTAGACAGGTGTTTTGTTAAAAAATACCTATTTAAAAACATTTTTCTCATGATGAATTTCCCTGGGCTTTTGTCTGTATTGTATGCCTGACATATCCTCCAAACAATGGATAACAAATGACTGTCATAGTTGCTTTATTTCAAAAGACAAAATAACTGAAGTTCTGTTATCCTTGATCAAACTATATAAAATATTGAATGGAGGATTCAACCTAAATGTCACCAGCATACATATTATGTGTAGTACCTTATTATTATTCCATCTTTACAATCATTTGTTCTGCCTTTTTGATGGAGGCAGAGGTCACAGTTAAGATGATATTTATGCCTATCATCTTAGATTAGATCAATTTTGTGCAATAGAATGTTCATCATTGGTGAAAATCTGAATTCTCTACTATATAAGATACAACATACATTTAGCTACTGAGTAGTTAAGTTATGTCCAAGGCAACATTAAAAGTTACAAAAAAATTACAGACTCAAGTTTGATTTTTCATAACATATATTGCTGTGCAAAGATGAGTTACATATTTCTGTGTGATTGTAGTACAGTTACATAGGAGTTTTTTACTTAAAATAATTCTTTGTTTAAAGAACCTTGATTTACAAAGTTATAGATAGCTGAGTTTTAGGGATATCATATTTCAACATTTGTGTCAAATCCAAGAGTATATCTCTTCCACATTCAACTTCTTCCTATCCCCTGACTGCCACCTTATAAAAGGTCAATTAAAAAGTTCAGTGATTTCAGCTTAAATCTCATGTTTTCATTGTTTTTGAGTTCGTGCTTTGTATATATAGTTATACCATGCCCATATCTCCAGTATAACTGAAGTTCAATCCTCTGTTTTCTTTCTCACCTTCCTTGCTGTTTAGATTTCTTTCCTTCTCTGTACTTCTCCTCTCCAAGCAGTGGAGTCAGGGTGATCTAGGCCTTCCCCCCTTAACTATGTAACATTTCCTCATCCACTCATACTATTTGTCACTGATAAGTGAGATCATTCATTTTGTCTTTTTTTTCTGGCTTATATCACTCAACATATCTTCCTATTTCAACTAGGTTGCTGCAAATTCATGCACAATTTATTAAAATAACTGTCTATTCTATCTGTCGGGTTATACTATCTGGTGCTGATACACATATTTTAAAATATTACCTAGTTGATTAAAAGTTTTATTGAATGAGACATTAGGTACACCTTAGTATTATACATAAAACACATATTAGTTTATAAAAAACATTCAGATAATCATCATTTTTTCTCTCTCTCTCTGGAATCTATATTTTTACTTAGTAAAAATTAAAAAAATGTAAAAGTTTAAAAAGGTACTTTACTACATTTGAGATTGTTGTGCTTGGAGCAGGAAAAATAATAGAGCAGTTAGAACACAGTTTTCATCCCTGGTATCACATAATGTCCCCTGAGCATCACCAGCAGTGAACCTTGAGCACAGAGCCAGGATTATGAACACTGCTATATGTGGCCCCAATCAAAACAACAACACGGGCCGGAGAGATAACATGGAGGTAAGGCATTTGCCTTTCATGCAGAAGGTCATTGGTTCGAATCCCAGCGTCCCATATGGTCCCCTGTGCCTGCCAGGAGCAATTTCTGAGTGTGGAGCCAGGAATAACCCCTGAGCACTGCCGGGTGTGACCCAAAAACCACAAAAACAACAACAACAACAACAACATCAAAAGCCACCTGTGCTTTTGCTCATTTGGGCTATGCTAAAAATTCCAGAGATTGGAAAGAAAATAAGCCAAAAATATTAATCTCTCACATTTCTGGAGGCTGGACCTTGGAAGATAGGCTGCCTGGAGTTTATCTATCTAGAGAACACCTGCTTTCATTCTGAAAAAGGGCACCTTCCTGCTGTGTTATCATGTAATAAAAGGACAGGAATTTTCTGGAGATATTTTTGTTTGTTTGTTTGGTTTTTGGTTTTTGGTTTTTGGTTTCTGGGTCACACCCAGCAGTGCTCAGGGGTTACTCCTGGCTCTACACTCAGAAATCTCTCCTAGCAGGCTGGGGGGGGGGGTGAAATCACTGTCCTTCTGCATGCAAGGCAAACGCTCTACCTCCATGCTATCTATCTGGCCCCTTCTGGAGAATTTTTATTAAGGTATCCACTCTAGTTAACAAAGTACTTGTGGGGCCAGAGCAGTGGCGCAAGTGGTAGGGCATTGCTTTGCATGTGCTTACTTAGGACGAACTGTGGTTTGATTCCCTGGCGTCCCATACAGTCCCTCAAGCCAGGAGCGATTTCTGAGTGCATAGCCAGAAGTAAGCCCTGAGTGCCACTGGATGTGTCCCAAAAACCAAAAACCAAAATACCAACCAACCAAACAAACAAACAAAAAACCCAGCGTACTTGCCTCATGAATTAAGCATCGCCTAAGACCCTCATCTTCTAATACTATTGTTTTTAGGGAGGATTATTTTTAGCATTTTAATGATGTAAGTATTCAGAAAAGAGTACATCATTTATAAGTCAAGATAATTTAATGCGAGCCAACATTTCATGTAAACATTTTAAAATTAGTTTATTATCTAAAATAAATTAATAAATTTATGATATATTTTTTTAAGTCACGTGGACCCAACTTAGACCTCAGGTGATTAGACACCATCTGTCCAGCCTTGAACCATGGATCCCAGACATAGAATCGACACAGTTCTTCACAACAGCTACAAGAAACAAATCCCATCCGGGACATCCTTAATATTGCTGGGCCTCCAACAAGTGCCATCCTGACAATGAAGAAAATGGGAACAACTTGACCTAAGAGCAGGTTATCCTACCTCACCAGCTAACGATAAGACTAAATCAGAAGACTTGTCACTCTTTGATTGGTCCAAAAGCCAAGATCGCGATTTAGAGATGACTGGCTGCTAGAACCATGACCGGACTGTATGTATCCTGGGACCAATAAAAAAGCCCTAGTCTGGGGCCGGCGAGGTGGCACTAGAGGTAAGGTGTCAGGTGTCTGCTTTGCAAGCGCTAGCCAAGGAAGGACCACTGTTCGATCCCCCAGCGTCCCATATGGTCCCCCCAAGCCAGGGGCAATTTCTGAACGCTTAGCCAGGTTACTCCTGAGCATCAAACGGGTATGGCCGAAAAAAAAAAAAAAAGCCCTAGTCTAGGGTTTGAGCTACGACCTGCACAACAACCATAATCTCCACTTCCAACAGTCTGTCTGAGACCATTGCAACGAAATGGGTCGTCTGGAAACACAATGAAAGACTCTATCCTAGGTTTCATCCTAGGATCAGTGCAAAGACCAAGACCACCAACCACAGAAGATGGATTAAAATGACACTGAGGGAACAGAACTTCTAGAACCACAAAGAAAGACTTCTTCATAAGTCCCACTCCTGGACCTGTGCAGATACTGAGATCCCTAGATACAGAGGTCTTATTTTATCACCCAGGATGGAGCAAAAGTTTTCCAAACACCACGAAAACACCACCGGTAGAGCAAATGAACCTTAAGGGAGTTTATAGTTAATCCCGTGACAATATACACCAAGGGTGGAGAAACCCCATAGCGCTTAGGCCAAGTGAATTCCTTTTTGAATGACCCCAATATTTACTGTGCCAGTGCAGGAGGGAAAACAAACAAACAAAAAGGCAAAAAGCACAAAACATTTTTTATTTTTTATATATTATATATTATTTTTTCTTCATTTATTATTATTTTTATTTTTTATTTATCTATCTACTTTTGTCAATTTCTTTGTTTTGGTGTGGTTATTGACGTTGTTGTCCCCCATTTATATTTATATTATATATATATATAATATATATTTTCTTCTTTTCTTTTCTTTCTTTAGGTGCTCTGCCATGTTTTTTAACTCAAGACAATGGCTTTTTTTTGTGGTACCTATCGTTATCACTGGAGTGCTCACTGGATATTTGACACTTCTTTTTGTACTGTTGGGGTGTTCCACCTTCTTTTTCTCCTTCGTCTCTCAAACCGATGATGAGAGCCTCTAGAAGGATTCTGCCCATTTTTGGCATATTAGACTTTTACCCCAGTTTATTACTTTTCTCTTCTTCAAATAAAACCACATAACTTGAACTATGTAGTCCTTCCTCCCAGTTAGAGAGGGAAATAAGGGAGGCACCAAGACCAAGACTACTAAGTAGTAAGCTAGGTACAGAGGGGACCACATATTCTTGCAGCCCCAGGGGTGAGAGAGGGGGATATGGGAGGTAGGACAAACACGGAGGTGTAGGGAGGACAAATCGGTGATGGAAACTCCCCTGATTTTATGTAAATATGTACCTATAATATTATTGTCAACAATATGTAAGCCACTACGATCAAAATAAAAATTATATTAAAAATTATGTTATATTTTTTATTTATTTTCCACTTTTAAGATATTCACTGCAAATAATTCTATGGGGAGGTCTATCTATAAAAATGACTGCTGAGAATTCAAAAAAATGAAGAAGTAAAGAAAGAAAAGAAGTAAAGAATGGAAGAGAGAAACAATTTAAAGTTATACTTTCATAAATATAGAAGGTAGAGATTATATTTATATGTATGGTGATAACTAAAAAATTTAGGATTTTAAAGACAACAGGAATATTGTAGATTCTTAATTTTACTAGTAGTGAGTTGAGTTCTGGACAGTAATGGTTTAGGAAGTAGAAAACACACAATAGCAATTTAACCTTACCAAGTTACTTATCTCTACCCTTAATTATTTACTTTGGTTTTGAGGCCAGACCCAGTGGTACTCAGGACTAATTCCTGACATTTTTCTTATTGATCACTCCTGGTGGTACTTTGAAGACCATCTGGGGTATCGTGTACTGAACCTAGGTCAGCCATGTTTAAGGCAAGTGCCAAGCCTACTGTACTATCTTTATAACCCCAAGGTTTCCTTATCCTTAAAACAGTAACAACAAGAATAAGCACCTCTTGAATATACATGGTTCATATTTGAGGGGTGAGGGATAAAGCATAGAATACATTTAAATGTTTAAACAAATGGGGTACACAGTCTTCCATTTTAGTTGAGGGAAATTGAAATATAGAGAGATTTATTAACATTCTCAGCTTATAAGGTATTTAGTAAGTGAGACAAATGTCATTTGAAACTAGGTGACTGAGTCTACAGAAGTAGAAGCAGAAAACAGAATGGCACAATACCTATGCCAGTCACTAAATAAATAAAATGACTAAATGACTACTTCACAAGCAGAGAATTTAGTGGCTTGAAGAGAGTCAAATAGAGCTTTTAGACAAATAACCGAAAGTAAACTTTAAAAATCTAGTTTATATGGGGTAATAGAAACTCAATTTTATGACATATTGAAAATTATTTTTATGTGGGAATGATGAGCTACCTACCTTTAAGTAATTATGCAAACTGTAGAATTTAATTTTTTTCAAAAAAAAAGAATTTAATTTTTTTCATACAGGATTTAAGTTCATATACACTCTTTTAGGATTTCTACAGTTTAATACCTAAAGCAATTAAAGAGAATTAGCAAAGGATGAGGAAAAGCTCATTTTATGATTTAAAAAGAAAAGAGATCTACTTTTAGGACACAGTAAAATGATAGCACTACACAGTTATTGCTTACTTTATTTGTATGTATTTTCATTATAGTTGTTGGAAATTTAAATTTATTTATATAGTGGCTTATGTTAAAATTATTTTTAAGCATCTCCCTACATGTTTGATCTTAGGTCAATTTTGGAGAATATACTCCTGAAAAAATAAACCTGGTTATTCTCAAAGTGCTGAGAGAAATTCATCCTATCCTTAGAGTGTGAAAAACTTTTGAATCCCACACCTGAAGCTTTAATCCTTTGGTATCTTGAGTAAATTATTTAAGAATAGAAGTATTTAGTTCGAATTCCTCAAGTATAAAAAGGATTTATAACATTTCTTTCTTAGTAAGTTTATCATAAATATTTAATTAGACAGTTTTTAGGAGTACTTTATTTATTTATTTATTTATTTATTTATTTATTTATTTATTTATTTATTTATTTATTTATGGTTTTTGGGTCACACCTGGAAGTGCTTAGGGATTACTCCTGGCTCTATGCTCAGAAATCGCCCCGGGCAGGCACGGGGACCATATGGGATGCCGGGATTCGAACCACCGTCCTTCTGCATGGAAGGCAAACGCTTTACCTCCATGCTATCTCTCCGGCCTCTTTAGGAGTACTTTAAATAAGTCTTAGCAAATACTAGAGACAGTGAATGTTAGCTGTCATTTCAATATAGTGAAATTTTGTCAATTAAAACTAATCTAGTTATAAAGCAAGTGTATATATAAACACTTTAAAATATAGTGTTTCTTATACTTAATAAGAACACATTAGAAAAAAAAAATCTGTGGCTTAATAGAAGTTCTCTTGTTGTGCCTTAAATTCAGAATAGCTTTTGTTCCAAATCTTCAAGCATAACTGTAACTATGCTTATAACACCAGGTCGATTTTTTGAGAGAAAAAGCATGAGACTGGTCTTCTAATTCTTTACCTACCAGAATTTACTTACAGAAAAGCCTAGTTTTCTTTAAAATAATCTTAAAGTTCCTAATAAGGCATAAGAAATGCCAGGAATAACAGGCATGGATTGTGTTCAGCAATGCAATAAAATAAAAATTTTCTCTAAAATATAATGAAACATCAAAAGGATACCTGGAGTACTAGGAAGAGGCTGCTGAATGCTTTTATTTTTATTTATTTATTTTTTTTTTACATTTGCTTAGTTCGGTTTTTATAAGGAGAAACTGTTCTAAGAGAAGTAATTTATCTTTAGAAAAAGATAAATTTTTTTTTATTGATTTTTGGGTCACACCAGGCAGCGCTCAGGGGTTACTCCTGGCTTTATGCTCAGAAATCGCCCCTGGCAGGCTCAGGGGACCATATGAGATGCCTGGATTCGAACCACAGACCTTCTGATTGCAAGGCAAATGCCTTGTCTCCATGCTATCTCTCTAGCCTCAGAAAAAGATAATTTTAAGTGGATTTTTTAAAAGCAGTTTTCTTAATCCTTAGAGTTTTCTTTCTCTTTCTTTCTTTCTCTCTTTCTCTCTCTCTTTCTTTCTTTCTTTCTTTCTTTCTTTCTTTCTTTCTTTCTTTCTTTCTTTCTTTCTTTCTTTCTTTCTTTCTTTCTTTCCTTCTTTCTTTCTTCTTCCTTCCTTCCTTCCTTCCTTCCTTCCTTCCTTCCTTCCTCCTTCCTTCCTTCCTTCCTTCCTTCCTTCCTCCTTCCTTCCTTCCTTTCTTCCTTCCTTCCTTTCTTCCTTTCTTTCTTTCCTTTCCTTCCTTTCCTTCTTCTTACCTTTCTTTCTTTCTTTCTTTCTTTCTTTCTTTCTTCTTTCTTTCTTCTTTCTTTCTTTCTTTCTTTCTTTTTCTTTCTTTCTTTCTTTCTTTCTTCTTTCTTTCTTTCTTTCTTTCTTTCTTTCTTTTTGTTTTTTTCTGGGTCACACCGGGCAGCGCTCAGGGGTTACTCCTGGCTCTATGCTCAGAAATCTCTCCTGGCACCCTCGGGAGCATATAGGATGCCTGATTTGAACCACCACCCTCCTGCTTGCAAGGCAAATGCCCTACCTCCATGCTATCTCTCTAGCCCCAATCCTTAGTTTTTTTAAATATTCCACAGCCTCAGGACTCAACAGTATCCTCACCCCACCCCCAGTTCTGAATGGGTGGACTCAAAGGAAGAGGGATGAGGAGGGATAGGAACAGAGTTTGAGGGCTGTTCTGTAGAGGGTTTTAGTTATAGTCACTATCATTTCCGTACAACAGAGTCATTCTATCCACTTTCTCTTCCTCTGTGAATAGAAACATTAAACTTAAACTTTATTTGGAATCCACCCCAGAGAAACTTTGGGCGTGGTAATTATTCTCTAAGATGCACCTTAACATAAAATAGCAAAGAAACTCAAACTATTCTAGATTAGAATATTTACCTAGAGGTCCAAAAAGTACCCCCTGATTAAAATGAGAGATCTGGGCAATGAACTCATAAAGAATTAATCGATACTAATTCCCTGAAACCCCCTTGGAAGCACTTCATCTCCTCATTAGATGATTTAGATTTGGGGAGGCTAGGAGATGAACTGGAGAAGAGAGGTGACTTTATTATTTATGAATTAATACAGCTTGAGAGAGTTCCAGTAAAAGTGTGTGTGTGAGAGAGAGACACAGGCACACACAGACACAGACACAGGCACACAGACACAGGCACAGGCACACACACACACACACACACACACACACACACACACACACACACACAGAATTAGCCGAAACTACATTTATGAGGTGATAGTAGAGAATCCCAATCTCATAGACATAGACCCTTTAAAAGAGCATTACCAGATTTTATCACAATCCCAGACAAGTTTTATTTATTTATTTATTTATTTATTTATTTATTTATTTATTTTGGTGGTGGTTGTTGCTTTACACGCCCTCCCTCTCCCTGTTCCCTTAGCCCCGTTTTAGTTTTTAGTTCCATTTGTGGGGATTGGGGAGTTTAGCATATTTTTTTGGGGGAGGGAGCTGCTATTCTGAGCAAAACGGGCCAGGGCATTTACCTGAGACTGTGAGTACTTCGGGTTTTGCTGGCGTTTACCCCCCACGAATAGCACACCCCTTTCTTAACCTCTTTCTATCTATCTCCTCTTCGTTTGCTCACTAGTCTCCCTGTCTCTAACGCCCTAAGGGAGCCCTTGTCAGTGTTTTTGATCCCCTCGATTGCTCCAGCAGTGAAAGTATGACAGTGTAGGAGCAAAGGCATTTCGGACCGAAGGCAGCAGCTCTTTGCTTTCTTCTTAGGCCGCTTCCCCTTCCTCTTTTCCAAATAGATGTGTAAACACATGTATTTTCTGTTCGAATTGAGCGAGTGGGTCCTCTGCCTGTGCCTTGATTTAGCTATTGGACTGAGCCTCGCTCCTCCCTTCCCTACTCGGAAAGGAGCCACTGGGATCCGGAGCCCGAGCCTCCAAATTGAGGCTGGCCTCAGGCCAGGTGACCTTTTCTTTGCAAAATTCTTCCCTAACGAAGGGAGGGCGGAGAGCAGGGATCAGTTTGGTGGTGTTGGGGGGTGGGGGTGGGTGGGGGGTGGAAGAGAATGGAGGGCTGTTGTTAAACTGTTCCTTACCGTCAGAGGGAGTTCAGACCTAGATCTTTGCCAGTTAATCACACAACAAACTTAGCTCTTCGCATTAAAAAGCAGCTCCGAGCTGACCGGCTCTGGAGGCACCAAGTAAGAACCTGCTTCTCTCACCAGGAATCTTCTCCAGGGGAATCCGCCTGCAAGTTCGTCCGCACCATGTGGGTGACCAAACTTCTGCCAGTCCTGCTGCTGCAGCATGCCCTCCTCCATCTCCTTCTGCTTCCCATCGCCATCCCCTATGCAGGTTAGTTTTCTCTTTACTGCTCCTATCTTAACTTTTCGCCTAGCTGTTCCTTTTCCTAACACGCTCTCTTTACCCTAGTTCCAGCATCTTTTCTTAACTCAGCAGGAACTGTGCCTTTATTATTATTTGGGTATGTTTTTTAAAACTTAGTGTGTTTTGACATTCTTTATTTACAGACTTTTTCCCTCCCTGTTTGACAAAGCTATGGAAATTGTAATTAACATCTCAGTGTATTTCCCCTTAAACCCCCCCCCCCCCCAAGCCCCTGCTGGGCTGATGGAACCTAATAGTTGTGGACTACGGGATTGGGATTAGAGGGAAGTGCTGAGCCTGGCTGCAACTTTGCTGTTTGAGACTAGTTTTAAGCTGGTATGAAGTGGGAAGGATGATGGTCAGTACAGGAGGGACTAATTTTTTCCAGAGAACAATTTTCCAAGACAACCCACTGCCCCCCCCCCCCCATCACTCAGTTAACATTCAGAGCCATAAGATTGACTTTATGCACAAGTTTTTTGGTTTGGGGAGGGCAGCTAGAACCCGGTGTATAGGCATATTGTAGAAATGAAAGAGAAATCATCTCTTTTGAGATCTCATTCCTCTGGATAGGATGCCTGCTCTTTCGAAATGGTAGTGCAAGGGAGACAGCGATTCTGTATCTGAGAAAAGCTGCAGATCTGCTGGTTTTAGTCCCCCATGGTCTGTACTTCTAAATTTTCAGGTCAGGTAAGAGTGCTTTGGGAGTTCAATTTGCCTGGAAGTTTAGAAATTTCACTTGCTGCTTCAGGGAGTTTTCTGTGGTTATCAGGGCAAGAGGAAACATCTGTATTTAGTTGTATTATCATTGTAGTGGCTGGGATGCCAGCGGGAGAAGGTAGTAAGCATCATGCACAGGCTCTGGGGAATAAAAGAATGGAACAAATGCCCAGATGGTTAAGAATGAAGCAAATGCCCAGATGGTTAGACAGGACCCTCTGATAATATAGAGTAGAGAGAGAGTAGGTTGGATATTTTGGGAACAGTTAACTAAGAAATTCAAACTTGTTCTATAATTTCTTCCAAAATATGAAGTTTGCAATCTCAAGAAATTTGCTCAGTGACAAGAAATCTGATACCACCTCCTGGCTTTCTTTTATTTTATGAAGTTGCTCTTTGGGAAAGATACTACTGAATGAGGGAGGTCATTTTGAAAACTTTAATTTATTTTCTGAAGATGTAAAGAAGAATTAAGTCAGATCAACAAGGTTATTGGGTTTTAAAATTTAATGTAACATGGAATCTTCTAAAACATTTTTGGTTTAGGGAATATTGAGTACCAATTGAACCATTTAATATTTTGAAGGATTTTCTTACTTGAAGATAAAATTGCTACTGGAGTGAAGTAGAATATAATAATCTGAACTCATCTATGCTAATGCAAGGGGAACACAGCGTAGAAAATCCAAACAGTAGATCAACTATAGACAATGTCTATTTGTTTTTGGCTTGCATTACGAAATGTTGGCAGAAGATATAAATTTGTAATTATATTTTACTTTGGCTAATGTTGAAATGACTGCGTTTCCTGAGTATAGGGAGAATGCAGCCCAAGAGAGCTGGCAGGCAAGGAAAAGCCAATTGGGAGTTACAGAAATGCTGGGATTAATTCTTGAAGTGGATAAAGTTAAAATTGTCATCAGAAAAGTCTCTGCTTTTGTTTGAGTGACAAATCAATTTTGATGGCTTATTTTTTAATAAGCCAAATAGCAGACTGAATATTTAAAGCTTCTACTTGTTGTGACTGTACTTTTTGACTTGTTTGATGAATTTATATATTTGTAAACAATGTAAAATAATATGTTGCTAGAAAATAAATGGATATTATAATGAGGTAATAGTAAGTTATTAGATTAGGTTATGATCATATAACATTGACAATTATCTTGAGTAACATTCAATATCCTGAACCAAAGACAACTTTGGAGAGTTGATTTACATGGTCTACTTTCTGTCCACTCCCACCTATACTAAAAAAAAATTAATCCCTTTATTTGCATTTTGGGTCACACCCAGAGCACTCAGGCAAGCTGGGAGGACCATATGGGATGCCGGGATTTGAAGCACAGTTCTGCATGCAAGGCAAATGCCTTACCTCCATGCTATCTCTCTGGCTACCCCCCCCAAATCTAATCCAATTATAATAAAAAATACTCCTAAATGAGCACCTATTTTCTAGAAGTCTGTATTGGCTGTAAAAATGAATGCATGAGAAATATCCCTACTTATTTGGATCTGAGCAACTGCTATATAGTTAAGTTTTATTTTTAATAGCATTGAAATTATTGACCATAATTGCATGGAGACACTGATGTTAAAGGCATTATGTTATTGTCCTAGATAAGAGATATAGCTGATATTTCCATCTAGTCTATTTATATGAAATATGTTTTTTCTTTTTTCTTTAATTTATATTATCTTGCTAAAACCAACAACAAAAAGTTAATCGCAATTTTTGCCAAATCATGTACGAAAACCTCTGCTTTAGGGATAAAATAATACTATGAGAATTTATATCTAGCTTAAAGGTTATAACAAGGTTTGATCTGGTACTCATATTGAGCATAAAAAGTAAAAGAAGGAGGAGGAGAAGAAGAAAAAGAAGGAGGAGGAGGAGGAGGAGGAGAAGAAGAAGAAGAAGAAGAAGAAGAAGAAGAAGAAGAAGAAGAAGAAGAAGAAGAAGAAGAAGAAGAAGAAGAAGAAGAAGGAGAAGAAGGAGAAGAAGGAGGAGAAGGAGGAGAAGAAGGAGGAGGAGGAGGAGGAGGAGGAGGAGAAGAAGAAGAAGAAGAAGAAGAAGAAGAAGAAGAAGAAGAAGAAGAAGAAGAAGAAGAAGAAGAAGAAGAAGAAGAAGAAGAAGAAGAAGAGATGAGTAGAGGGAGGCTGGGAGGTGGAGGAAACTGAGGAAATTGGTGATAGTAAATACTGATGAAAGAAAACTGTTAGAACAATGTTTGACTGAAACTCAACTATTAACAACTTTTTAACTCTATCACATGTTTACATAATAATTGTTTTGCACAAATGACTAGCGGAATGTTCAAAATTGAAGTCAGCTAGCTAAAGGCAAAGTGATCAAAGATATAAGATAAGATAAAATATAGGAAATAAAATTAAGTAATCCCGATGCTGTTGTATAGGATGCATGAAAGAAGATTATGACTCCTGATGGGGAATATAGGGCAAGTTAACAAGCACACATTTGAGGGTTATGGTAATTCCTGTGATATCTCTATAATGAACATGAAGGGCATCTGCTGTAGGCATTGAATTGGCAAGATACAAAACTGAAGTGGCACTATATTATGGCTCTTTTGCTTGCTATGTAAAGGGACAGCTGTAGACAGAGGCAGTGATAGACCAGGCCAGGCAGCATTTTTAAGGAAACAAAAAAATAGAACAGGGTAATTGAATGAAGAATGAGCTAAATCTCCCACTGTACATCTTTTCATTTTGTAAATCTCTTTAGGAGACATTATTATGGTTTTATTGGTATGCTATTTAGACCAACATTTGATTTAAATCTTGTATGAGCTCTTTCTTGACATCTTTATTTGCAATGTTGTTGCTTTTCCTAAAGAAAAGTAGATGGCAGTACATTTGTGAACTCCAAATCCCAGATAATAGCCATGAATATAGGGACTTATATTTATGATTCTTGGATTTAGGAATTTAAAACCTCCAGTCATGACCATTCCCTTCCATTAATTATTTGTATACTTTCATCTTAACATCTTGTTGCTTCAAACTGTTAATCACTCACTAATCATGTGGGTAGGTCTCTCAGAATATGTGGAGCCAGATTCCTGCTCTTTCCACACCCTGCAAATCCTTTCCTTGCATGATTTTCCTTTGAAGTCAATGGTTAGGCCATACAAAGAAGAAAATATATGAGGTACTGAGAGAAATGAGTGTGAGGCAAGGGGCCAGAGGGAGAAATGTGTCTTTTTTCAAGCATCTTGGTACATTTGACCTTACTTTCTGTTTGTAGATTTTCTTGAAGATCCTAATAATTTCAGTGCCAATATAAGGGGCTTTAGTTTCTTTAGTTTACAGCTTCCAGAATATTTCTTATACTAAGAGAAAAGGAATGAGAGAGCTGCATTTTAAAATACAGGAAAGCATGATAAAGTTGCAAGTGATCTCTCATCCTTTGATGTCCTTTCAATATTTTGTTTATAAGCAATCATGCACAAAAAAATAGTAGGGAAAAATCTGATCCAAAGATATTTTTGTTTCCTTCCAAATTGAGTTTGTCTTTTTCACTGTTTTCAGGAAAACAAGCATCAGTTGTTAATACATATGGAAGAGAAAGTTGAAGCTATTCTCAGCAAAATAATTTATTTTCAGATGTTGGTTTAAACATTACTTCTGTTTTGAATCATATAAATGTGTGAAAAGCATGATGTACATCTAGCTTGGACGTCACATTTTGGAGTAATCAGTAATTGAGTTAGTAGGAATGACTAAATTGTAAGGGAAAGCTTCTAAGTCAAGGGAAATAAATAGTGAAAGGAGAATCTTGGTATCTGGTTCCTATTGCCTGTGATTAGTCTATAGTGCCAGACAAACTTTTCACTCCTATTTATTATCTAGTAAATGAAATCATAGAATTCTTTGTTTTTCAGAATGCTTTTTGATCTTTAGAAGAATCTTGATGGGAAAATTTTCAGTCAACAAGAGTAGACTGTTTTTATGAGGTACAGCCACACATTAATACATTTCAATAGGACTATTGGGGATGTGAAGATCTTCAATTAAAGGCAACCCAGGACCCCGCAGAGATCTTTTTCACTAACACAGTCTTTAACATATGGAATGTTTATTACATGGGATTTGAAGACAATTAGAGCAATGACAGGGTATTCTATTTTATATAATAATTATTAAAACACCTCTATGAATTTTTGTTTTGTCTTACATTTTTTTAAATTGGATTTTATGCTCTTATTAATCACACTGAGCCTAAATAATAAAAACATTACATATCAGGACAACTGTATTCTAATTTCAGTTAACACCATTTGAGATATATTGTATATTTAAACATTGCATATATATAGATGTTTTATTTGGCAAAAAGTAGTTTTTAGTAGTTTTGCTATGTTAATTTGTTCACTTTTAAGATATATTAAAATTTTCATAGAAATTCAATTGATTTTTATGCTATAAATATTTTACAGTAATTAAATAAGTGAATTAAGTTTAATACAAGGCCAGAGTGATAGTACTTCTCATAGGGCATTTGCCTTGCATGTGGCTAAATAGGGTTTTATCTCTGGTACTCCATAATTTCTTCTGAGCACTTCAGGAGTGATCCCTGAGTAAACAGTCATGAGTTAGCTCTGAACACTGTTGGTGGTCTCCCCCAAAAAAGTAATAAAACAAGGAGAAACAGTTAAATGAAGCTTGACGCCTATTTTCATTTCTCTATGGCAGAAACCAGCAATATATGAAAAGAACTATGACTTTTTCCTTAGAGAATGACTGTTCTTTTATGCCAGCAATTATAAGACATTTCAAAATGAAAACTTAATTTATTCATAACATTTTAAATCAAATTGATTTATAAATATTTACTTAATAAAGTACTCATAATTAAAATTCTTTAATTTCAAAGAAAAGATAATTTTCATCACATAATTGGGATATTAGCATTTCAGGTAATTAAAGTCACTTGGCAAATCAATAATAATGCCCACATTCTTCTCTGCCTGCCAACATTATGCATGTCACTTGGTTCACACTCAGTAAATAGCAAGTTGACAGATTATTTGCTTGGTTGTGTTTCTATGCTACATTTCTGTTTTGCTACTTATATTTATCCTTCCACAGCCATTCATTTTAGAAGACCAAGATGATTTAAAAATCAAAGCATTATCATGGATCTTTTCTGTACTAATGTTTGGGGGATTGTGCTGTGGGGCTTTACAGAGAACCAGAAATTTAGAGGACTTCATGTTTTGTTTCATTTATTGTGGACTTCAGATTAAGGTAGACATTAGTGAGTAGATGTGCATGTGGAAAAACCCAACTGGAGTCAGTAGTCACTGGCAAATGATTAATGTGATGCCTTTACTTGTCATATTTCTAAATTTTTTGTACAAATATTTTCACTCTGTTCTTGACACATCTTGCCCCATATACACCAAAGAATAAAAAAGTCACATTCTTTTCTATAATCAAGTTGTCTACAAATAGTGCTAAAACCAATCATTAGTAAGTTTTAACAAACCATATTCCTACATTTTTTCTTTCTTTGGAATTCTTTTTTTTTTGTGTGTGTGTGTGTGGGGGGGGGTGTATACTTGCTATTCAGGTGTTACTACAAGCCCATACTCAGGAATTGCTGGTGACCATATGGGATGCTGGGAATCAAATCTATATCAGCTTTGTGCAATGCAGGTGCTCTTCAGAAATCTTAAAATAAATGGCATTAAAAGTAAGAGTAGCAGTTTTAAAACTTGGTTGTTGAGTTATAAATCAGATGTTGAGTCCATTTCCCCTGTCTTGTTTCTTAATTTTCAAAGGAAATGACATGATCTTTTTTGTTTTTGTTTTTTTTTATAGGGGTGTTCAAAATAATTGGCAGGCAGAGGAACAACATAGTTCTACTCACTATTACTGTATAAGAATTGCAATCTTTTAAGCATTTTAATTTTCATTTTGAAGAGGATGGTCATTGTTAGAAACTGTGTAACTTTGAGTACACTGAGGATAATGTAACAAGTTTTTTTTTTCTTTAAATTTATATATGAGACTAAGACCTTTAGGATGATTTAGTTATTTTTCCAGGTTTTTAAAAGGAGACATTGTGCTATCTAGAGGCCTTGTAGAATACTTTCATGAAGAAAAATGATATTGTTACATTAAAGGATGAAACTTAACAAACATTTGAGTTATAGTATTTGGCATGATTTCAAGACAAACAGTTCAGTGATACTAAAAAATAGTGCTCAGAAGCACAAAAAACATTTATATAGCAAGTTAAAAGTGCTGAAGTATGAACCAAATGAATTGCTTTGGAGAGAAGCTCACAAGTATTTATCTGTTGCACCATTTCTGGTGAGAATTTTCTCACTTGTTATTGAATTAACTTACCTAATTTTGTTAAACTTTACAAGAAGATTAAGTGTAGAAGTAAATATAAAGTTGAATTATAAACCATGGTAAATGTCTTGGTACTTGAATCCATGTCATTTGGAGAATATCATGCCGTTAACTCTTTTAGAGTGAACACTGTGCTGATTTTTAAATTATCTTTAATTTAAAATAATTAGCATAATAGTTCTATAAGTCAAGTTTTTAGTTTTTGCTTAATTACAATATTCTCTCTTGTTTGTAATTATTAACTATTAATTCTCTGCCATATACTCCATCCTCAAACCCCAGAGGTGTAGTATGCTGTTAGATAAAATAAGTTTGTAAAAGTTTCTTTCTTTTGTTTGCTTTTTTTTTCTTGGCTACACCTAGCAGTGATCAGGATTTATTCCAGTCTCTGCACTCAGGAATAATTCCTGGCCTACTTAGGGGACTGTATGGGATACTGGGGATCTTATCCAGGTCTATCGCATGCAAAGAAAACATTCTACCCACTATACTGTCAGTTGGGGCACTAAATAATTCTTAGGAACTTTCTATATAAACCTTAAAAGTGTTCTTCTTGTTTTTTGTTATTGATCTAACTACCATTAGAAGGACAGAAGAAAAGAAGAAACACACTTCATGAATTCAAAAAGTCAGCCAAGACTACTCTAATTAAAGAAGATCCACTACTGAAGATTAAAACCAAGAAACTGAACAGCCCAGACCTATGTGCCAATCGATGTATTAGGAATAAAGGACTTCCATTCACCTGCAAGTAAGATGCTCCATTATTTCCTTAGGATAGTTTCCAAAATGTAGCTTAAATTTAATAGCATTATATGTTGTGTTTTTTTTTCTATTTCAGTATATTTACTCTTAAACTTAACTTTAAGTTTACTTACTGCATTAAAAAACAACTCTCAGAGCTGGAGAGATAGCACAGAGTTGGGGCTTTTTCCTTGCATGAAGCTGATCCAGGATGGATGCTGGTTCAAATCCCAGCATCCCAGATAGTCCCCCGTGCCTGCCAGGAGTGATTTTTTAGCTCAGAGCCAGGAGTAACCCCTGAGCGCAGCTGGGTGTGACCCCAAAACAAACAAACAAACAAACAGACAAACAGGGGATGGGACTCTAATTAAGGGAGAATATATAAATTAGATTCATTTTAGAATGGACATTCATTTGGTTTTAAGAAATGCATTCTATGAAAACTTTCTATCTTTCTATATAGTGTTTTTTATATGCACATATGGGGATTTTTATCTATATAGTGTTTTATATTGTTCTTCATAAACCTTATTTTTTCTTTTTTTTTTAAGAAAAATGTAAATTAGGCAAAGGCCAGAATATTACTGCAACTCCATCTATCAGTTATCATTGTCATTAGGAATTTAAGTGAAAGGTGTTGAGAAAATTAGATAAAAAGCTAGAGGATAGGTGTCAGTATCAGAGCCTGTTTAAAAGGAGCTCGGAGGAAGTGATGATGAAGTTTCACATGAAATGTGTTGGATTCTTCAAAGAAGTTGGAGGAGAGGTATCAACTTGCAAGCTTTCTTATTTCTTCAAGTCCCTATATGGCCTCACATTAGAAAATGCTCTTAGGTTGCTAACATCCTTCCACAATGCCAGAAAAAAACATTATTTTTTATGAGTGTGCTTCTTAAACTTTCCCTTACTTTCCCCTATTCCTCCCATTTCCATCCTCTTCTCCCTTTTTTGTTAAATCATGGCTCTATGTGTGTATAATTTTTAAATTCAACTATATTATATTTGGATAATGACACATGATGTGGACACAAACATTTCTTTTTTGGTCTGTCTCTCTTTTTTTAAATTTATTTAAAGAAAATATATCACATACTTGACACAATTGACCATAATACATTTGTTTCAAGAAGAACAAAGGCAAAGTTATTAAAAAAAAAATAGAAAAACTAACGAGATGAAAGAGAAAGAAAAGGTTCAGTAGCAAGTGTAGTATTGAAAATCTTTGAGTGGGGGCCGGGCGGTGGCGCTGGAGGTAAGGTGCCTGCCTTGCCTGCGCTAGCCTAGGACGGACGCGGTTCGATCCCCTGGTGTCCCATATGGTCCCCCAAGAAGCCAGGAGCAACTTCTGAGCGCATAGCCAGGAGTAACCCCTGAGCGGCACAGGGTGTGGCCCAAAAACCAAAAAAAAAAAAAAGAAAATCATTGAGTGACCAATTAACTCATCAAAGGCCCAGCAGAAGGTTTAATAAGCTTTTCTTTGTCTTCCTCTCTTTTTTTTTAAGGGTAAAAGTTAAAGAATACAGTAAAAACGGTGTTAGAGTGGCAATTGTTTGCGTAGGCCCAGCAAAATATGGGGAACATGAAAAGGAAAAGCCTTGGTCTGAATACAAGGAGACCTTACCACTGAAGTTTTCTGGCATAAGACCAACTCTAGGCTCCAGACAGGCATACTAGGTTGTCCAACCCCAAGTCATTGTCTCTAGTGCCAATAAACGTTTTATTTATTTTATTTTTCACACAGTCGCTCTCATTGGTGTCAGGTTTCTGTAGTTAAAGATCCTGTAATCTGTGCATATTCTTCATGAAAGTCAGGATGATGTGGCACGGTGAACACAGTCTTTTTAGCAATGCTTGGGGACTGAGCAGGAGAGAACATAATCAAGAAAAGACTTTACCAGATTTAGGAGAGGACAGACTATCTTCCTTCTATTTATTTATAGTCTTCTGGAAGTCTTTTTATAGCCAAAATGCCATTTTGGAAGACGTTCCCTGGCAAACTTCAGGAAGATGGTTCCCTGGGAAATTGCCTTTGCAAGTATATTCCTACTTTTTGTTACTTTCCCTGACTTTTCTATAAATGGTTGAGATAGTTAAAAATAAATGAGAGAGTTTGTTTTTAATAAAAAAGAGAAAAAAACTACCGGTATCCTTTAGTATCTCAATTATGTAAACATTTGTAGATTTCTTCATGAAAATGTAGAGTTGGATTTATTGAAATGTCTGTTTAGTTCTGAAAGTGTAGGACAAAGGGAATTTGAGAACCACTTACTTTTTTTTTTTTTGGCTTTTGGGCCACATCCGGTGATGCTCAGGGGTTACTCCTGGCTATGTGCTCAGAAATCACTCCTGGCTTGGGGGACCATATGGGACACCCAGGGATCAAACCACGGTCCATTCTAGGTTAGCGCATGCAAGAAAAACGCCCTACGGCCTGCGTCACCACTCTGGCCCTGGAGAACCACTTTTTATCTTTAATTACTCCTAACACTCACCCATTTCTAGCCTACTCTGCATGGCATATGGGGATCAAATCATCAGTGACGTGCAAGACAAGCACCCTACCTTTGTTCTACCACTCTGTTCCATCTCCAGGTCTTTGTTTTATTTAGGAGACACTGAAACAATGTTGCTGCATTAAATATACTCAATTGATACATTTTGCATATCCCATGTATTTTATATTTCTATATCATAATAGTTTGTCATTTTTAGTAACCAAATATATGACAACCTGTGCTAGAAATCACATGTTAATATTACCTGAATAAAGGCAATGTTCTTTTATCCAGAAATGGGGAGTTCATTTTGTCTGGCACAAATAAATATACAAATTTGCTTGGAATCACTAAATATTTTATTTTGCACTGAAGTTATATGCCATTATATTCTGAAACTCTCCCTTAATAAATTAAAGGACATACTTTGGCATACTTGTTATATGTGTTAAAATAATTGAAAAATAATCATAAATAGGAAAATACTTGGAAAATACCGACAAATGGTAAAAGCATTCAGTAGACAAGGTTAAAATGGTTTCACTTTTCTTTATTTTTTTTTGAGAAGTTATCCATAATGTGGATTACAGAGATTGAAGTTTATTGCTGGATAACAAAGATAACGAGAATGACTAATTCTAAGTTTTTCCAAAACTTTTTATTCATGAACTGACTTGAGAAGAAAACAAGATTTTCTTCTAGCAGTAATGAAGTAACTGGTATGGAAACAGCCATATACCGTAAACAACAAGATAACTAGACAAAATAAATGTTTGAAAGGAAGATTATAAGATAAGGACTTAAAGCAAAACTTAAAAGAAAATGCAACTCATGGAATTTGATGTGTTGAATCAAGTCCATATAGATAGAATGATGTACTTTGCTGAGAGATTATGGTTTTGTGATGAGATGAGAGTAAACGGCAAATGGAATCAGCAAACTGGAAATTTTGTCATTCACCTTCCAGATAAAATCACCTTTATAGACACAGAGACACATCATTTTAGTGACAGGGCTTATAAGTTATGAGCAAGGCAAGTATCTTTACTCATAGGCAAGCCATATTACTCATAGGAAAGGAGTATGTATACATACATGTATACAATTTAATTTTAATATGAAGGAAAGTGGCAATTTATTGAGTCTACAACTTCACATAGCTTTTAATATATTTTTACATTTTATTTTATATATATTCCTTTTATTTTATTTTATTGAAACCATTGTGATTTACAAAGGCCTTCATATAGGGTTTCAGACATAAAATGAATCAGGACCAATCCCACCACCAGTGTTGACCTTCCTCCATTATGTTCCCAAGTGCATCCCAAACCATGACTCTTTGCCCTCAGCCTGCTAGTATAACAGGCCCATTTATTTATTTGAGTTTATTTATTTTTATTTTATTTTTATTAAATTATTTATTTAAGCACCATGATTACAAACATGTTTGTAGTTGGGTTTCCATAATAAAAAAAATATACCCCCTTTTTCAACAGTGAAACCTTACCACCACCAATGCCCCCCACTCTCTCCTCCCTCACCCCCCTGCCTGTCTTCGAGATAGGCATTCTATTTCTCTCACTCACTACCATGATTATGGTAGTTGTTGATGTAGTTGGTTTCTAACTGTATTCACCCATCTTTGTGATAAGCTTCATATCAAACCTCATCTCCATTGTCTCTGGGTATTATTAACATACTATCTTTTATTTTTCTTAAATTTCACAGATGAATGAGACTGTTCTATGTATCTCTCTTTCTCTTTTTAACTTATTTCACTTAGCATAATAGTTTCCATGTCCATCCATGTATAGGAAAATTTCATGATTTCATTTTTATTGACAGCTGCATTGTATTTCAATGTGTATATGTACCACTGTTTCTTTAGCCACTCATCTGTTGTCGGGCATCTGGGTTGTTTTCAGATTCTGGCTATTGTAAATAGTGCTGTGATGAACATAAGAGTGCAGAGGGCATTTTGTATTGTGTTTTTCTGTTCCTGAAGTATATCCCTAAGAGTGGGATATAGGGATATGGGAGCTCAGTGGGACTGGAGCAATAACATAGCAGGTAGGTGTTTACCTTGTATATATTCGTTTTTAATTCTTATGTTTTTAAGGCAATTTAGCATCCTCCCCCAATACCGTATAACAGGGGTCTCAACCTCGCGTCTCGCGGGCCGTTTGTGGCCCTTCGTACAACATTTTGTGGCCCGCGGCCGGCCTTCAAATATCGCAGTATTCACGATTATTTGCTTACCGAATAATCGCAATAAAAATCGCATTAGTAAGAAAAAAATCGCATTAAACATTCGCATACCCCGAGCAGTTCCATTCGGAGTATGCAAATGTTTAATGCGATTTTTTTGCGATTTTTTTTTTCTTACTAATGAGATTTTTTATTGTGAATATTCGGTAAGCAAAATCCCTTATACGGCTCTGCCTCACTCCGACTTTGCTTCCTGCAGCCCTCAGGTAAATTGAGTTTGAGACCCCTGCCCTATAACAAGAAAATAAGGAATGTAACTCACTGCATATAATTAGTCTGTCAAAAATATTCAAGTTTATTATTAGTTATTTCTATTTTATCAATAAATTTGCCTTAGCAATAAAATATACTTTGATGACTTCTCTGTAATCTTTGAAGTATAAATGCTTTATAAGTTGAATATTTTTAAATATATAAATCAAGCACATTTATGAATCTAAATTTTAGAAGTATTTAGTTATAGAATAAAGTGTATTCAATTAGCAAGCAATAGGTAAAATATTAAGAATAATTTAATAATATAGTTTAAGTATTTTATAAATCTAATTTCCCCTTAAATTTGATTTGCATTTTTAACAATTGTGAATAGTTAATTAAAATATTTATAATTACATGAAATTATGTTATCAAAATATAATATATGGAATAAAAGGAGTAATTCTTACCATAAAAATATGTGATTCTTAAAATTATATACTTGTATTTAATGACAATGTTATTAGAATGACATAGTAAAAAGGAGTTTTAATACCGTGTCTATTGTAAAATAATAGTTTAGAATTCTAACATAATTCCCTTTACTGTAAGAAATGTAAACATTTAATAATTTGAAAATTTTAAATGTATTTTATTGTTCTCAGTCTAAAGATTGTTGTTTCTACTAGTTTGTTTAGAAAGACATTTTAGTGAAAAATTAGAAATTATTATTATTTTTATAAGCATGATGGTTGGAAGTGTGAATAATTTAGTTATGTTCTTTAGATGATACATCAATTGAGTATTTCAATTTAGTTTAATTTATTTAATTTTATGATTTGGACTATACTTGGTGCTCAGGGCTTACTCTTGTTTTAAGTCTCAGGGATCATTTCTTTTTTTTGGATAGGGGGGGGGGTTTGGGCCACTCCGGGCGATGCTACAGGGTCACTCTTGGCTGTCTGCTCAGAAATCGCTCCTGGCAGGCACAGGGGACCATATGGGACGCCGGGATTCGAACCAACCACCTTAGGTTCTGGATCGGCTGCTTGCAAGGCAAACGCCGCTGTGCTATCTCTCCAGGCTCTCAGAGATCATTTCTAGCAGACTAGAGATATTATATGGAGTGCCAAAAATTGAATCTGGTCAGCCAGCATGCAAGGCAAGCACGTTTTCCACTGATCTATCTATTCAGTACCTTATTTCAGGTCTAATAGTTATTAAATATTAATTAAAACTATTATCTGTTTGCCTTTAGCAAGAATGTCATATTATCGAGGGTCCAATTTGGATTACACCCAGCAAGCAGTGTGATTTATCCACTTGTTTCTGTATCTATGATTTGAGGTCACTCCTGTTAGTGTTTTGGGGACCATAAAATGCTGCCAGGGATTGAACTGCAGTTAGATGTGTATAAGACAAGTACTTTTACCTTCTGTATTATTTCTCCAGCACATGCCATAGCTTCAGTTTGTTTTTTTTTTTTTTTTTGGATGGGCACACCTGGCTTTGTTTAGGGCTTACTGCTGGCTCTGTGTTCAGGAATCACTCCTGGGGAGCTCAGGGGATGCTGGAGATCGAACAGTCAGATGCCTGCAAGGCAAATGCCTGGCCCACTATCCTATATTTCTTGCTCAGAGCGTCAAAATTTTATTACTCTTATAATATATTATATTATACAAAATAATTTATCTTAGACCTTTCTTTTATATCAGTAACTCCTGGACAATTGATTTGTCTAATGTTCTTCAGGAAATGTCATTTTGGAATGTTCTTTATACATTAGGAAGTTTGGAAACTAATAATGGTATTTCAAATAAAATACGATGCACACAATCACAAAATATTTCAACACACTGTGTACTTAAATAATTATATATTTACAATCCAAGTGATTGTGCTATTTATTGATTTGAATAAGCTATCCTTAATCAAATTAAGCCTTCAATTATTTACACAGTAATTGAATGAGAACAAGAACATTCTAAATAGTATTTGATGAGTATTTAAATAGATATCTATAATCTTATGTTTTTGTATTTTTCCATTAAAACATTAGATGCAATTATCATCATGCTTTTATTATGTATTTTTAAAATATTACCCTCTTTATTTTTTTATTTTTATTTTTTTGTTTTTGCTTTCATCCCTAGTGGTACTCGGGACTATTTATTCCCAGTGAGGTATTCAGGTATTACATTTTATATTGCTAGGGTAACCATGTATTTTCTGGGCTAGAGCCCAGGCCTCCTGCCTGTAAAACACGTGCACTAGTCCAGAGTTATCTCTTGGACCCATATAGGCCCAGTTTTCAAAGAACTGTTTAAATAGTATTATTCCTTCTTTTCATTCAGATATTTTTTTCAGGGCCTTTGTTTTTGATAAAACAAGAAAACGATGCCTGTGGTTTCCTTTCAATAGCATGTCAAGTGGAGTGAAAAAAGCATTTGGCCATGAATTTGACCTCTATGAAAACAAAGGTAACTGATTTATCTCTAACTGTGTCATAAAGATAAATTGCAGAAATTTGTGTAACATCCTGCCATAATGTTCTTTTCCATGATTTTTGTTATACAATGGGTTTGTTATGTAGACAATCTTTTAAGAAAGGTGACGCTAAATTCTTGACTTATTTTATAATGCTTGTTTAGAATAAAGACAACTTTCATCAAACTTCCTGTTACCATTTCACTCTATGACCAGTTACATGAAATCACTCTATTTCTATAGTATCGTATCTCTTTTTGTTTACATTTGGCATCTTATTTGTCAGGCAAGATAATTCTTACATGATTTTTTTTTCAGAGGGCAGATAGAATATGGTGATTGGATTGCACATGATTTGTGATTAAAATCTCTGTGAACTTGCAACAACCCTGATTGCTCCTATCTGATTACTACAAAAAGTTGCATCTTATGTTTTAGCTTAAATTTACATAATAGTAAATTATATTTTAAAATTCAACTACTTTTAGTGGTGACTATTACAAAATAAAATGGGGAAATATTGAAAAATTTGTTAGATCTATTATTAATTCTATTACTCTTCATATACTTATGAAAATCTTCAAAAGATTGAGATCATATCATTATTAACTTGTCTTTTAGAAATTCAATATTGCATTCATAGGACAATTGTATTGCTCATTAGAATTCTGTCAACATTGAAGGGTAATACAATAACATGAATTAACAATAAACCATTACTTAACGCATTTATAAATCATTTTATAAAAGTGGTATTTATTTTCCTAAACATACTGTTTTATTATACTTAACTATTTAGCAATACATATTGATGTTTCATCATTAATAGGTGCTTACTATAAGAATAAATCACTTCATGGTATAAAAAACATGTTAATCTTATACACACTCAATGACATATATCATAAACAATTAATAATCTATGTCAATGTAGCTCATTGAGCATCTGCCTTGCATATGTGAAGCTTTGGGTTCCATTTTTGACATGGCCAAAAAAAAGAGAGAGATTTTAAACACTATTGCTAATAATTGTATCTACTATATATATATTTTGTTTGTTTGTTTGTTTTTGTTTTGGGGCCACACCTGGCGGTGCTCAGGGGTTACTCCTGGCTGTCTGCTCAGAAATAGCTCCTGGCAGGCACGGGGGACCATATGGGACACCGGGATTCGAACCAACCACCTTAGGTCCTGGATCGGCTGCTTGCAAGGCAAACACTGCTGTGCTATCTCTCCTGGCCCATCTACTATATTTTTATATGAACATATAGCTTTGAGGAGATCAATTGCATTGAGCGGTGTACATGATTTGTATGCCAGATATCTGGGTTCAATCCCAGTAATGCATAGTTCCATGAATACAACCTGGAGCAAACCCTGAGCACAAACCAGGAGTAGCCTTTGGGGCCTGCCAGTGTATTACAAAAACAACAAAAGAATATATATATCTTTTGTTGCAATTTGGTTGCCCAGTACTTTTTTTTAATGTTAATTAATGTAAAGTTAATTATAACATGTGATTGTAACACAATATTACTGAAATGACAATAAAGTAACTTGAATTGATAATAGATTTTATATATAACTAAATTTTATATTAATATTTTATTGAAATATTTTATATATTTGGATTTTATTTTTTTGTTTTTGGGCCACAATTAGCGGTGCTCAGCGGTTACTCCTGGCTCTGCGCTCAGAAATCGCTCCTGGCAGGCTCTGGGAACCATATGGGATGCCAGGAATCAAACTCAGTTTCATCTTGATCATCACATGCAAGGCAAATGCCCTACTGCAATACTAGCTCTCTAGCCCTATTTGGATAATATTTTTCTGTCAAACTTAATTTGATAAATTAATTTTATTAGAGGTACTAAGCATTAATTACATAAAAATCTGACTAGAATTCTCTGTATTTCATCTTTTATATATATTTAGATATTACATTTTTCTTTACTGTTTCTATTAGATTATATTAGAAATTGCATCATTGGTAAAGGAGGCAGCTATAAAGGAACAGTATCTATCACTAAGAGTGGCATCAAGTGCCAACCCTGGAGTTCCATGATACCACATGAACACAGGTAAGAATAGCATGAAGAAAAGAGGATACAGTCATTCACTATTATGTATGTTATGAACTTTACATTAGTCCTTCAAAGTATTTTACAAATCAGTAATGTAACATTGATGAACTATATAAGTCCAAAACTCATGTGACTTCATGACAGATTTTTGTTTGCTTTGCTTTTGAGGGCACCCTCTCTCTCCTGTGGTGCTCAAAGAATAATCCCTTCTCTGTTTCTTGAGATCACTCCTAGTAGTTCTCAGAGGACCATTCAGTGCTGTTATTGAACTTGGGACTCCTTGGGCTCTAGTTTGTTGGATCATCTCTCCAGATCCATGATACTTAGCCAAAGATTAAATAATTTATTATTCAGATTGGCTAAATATTATGCTACAAGACAAAACTTAAAGATCTCGATGTGTGTGTATGAAGAAGTATAAGATGTTTAAAATAAAAGATTGTCCTTCTTTAAGAAGATACTGCAGTCCATAGCTAGAGGAGATACTTTGTGATAGATACATCAGAGGTGGAACATTTTCTTTTTTGGGCTAGGGTGACGCTCAGGTGTTACTCTTAGTTATGCGTTTAGAAATCGCTCCTGACTTTGGTGACCATATGGGACACCGGAGGATCGAACGGCGGTCCGTCCTAGGTTAACGCCAGCAAGGCAGATGCCTTACTGTTCCACGACACTGCTCCAGCCCCATGGCTGATCATTTTCTGATTTTAATAGGAACACAGAGTGTTCTTAACTGTTGTAGCTTCTTAAATTTTGCTATATCTATTATGAACCCTTCATAGAATTTACCAAAGAACTGTCAATATAGGCCATGGATCAGTTAAATAAGATCCCTTAACCCACAGCAGAAAAATATAGCAAAAAAATGAAATCCTGAGTTGGAGAGTTAGTATAGGAGCTAAGCCACTTGCCTGGCATGCAGCTAACTCTGGTTTGATCTCATGTGGTTCACTGAGCACCACTAGGGGTAGCCCCCACCTTCACAGAGAAGAGGGTAGAGAAGAAAGTAAGAGAGAAGGGTTGGAGAAAGAATGTCCCTGGACTGATTAAATCTTCTACCTCATATATTTCATCTTTATCATTTCATAGGAAAAAATTAGTTCCTTGGAAATTATGTGGTAAACTTAAGAGAATTGTGCTCACTATAATAAATATTATCTAAAGACAAGTAAATGAATCTCTCAAAATACTGGAACACTTACCTGGCATGCATAAGGCCTCAAGTTTTATTCAGTGTTTCAAGTTCCCACAGAACTACCAGGTTCAAGCACAAACCATCATATCATCAGAGCTGGGCTGAGTGTTAAAGTAGTCCTGAACCTTTGAGCATTTCCCTATATCCCACAGTCACAAAAATAATTTTATCATTATTGAAGTGAAACATAGCTATCTAATCCCCACTAAAAACTAAACTTAGCTATAGATCATAAAGACTAATTTCACAAGTAATTTTTATCAGTCACTTAAAATTTTGAAGTCACTTAAAAGTTCCCTCCAGGGCTGGAGCAATAGCACAGCGGTAGGGCATTTGCCTTGCACATAGTCTATTCAGGACAGAGGGTGGTTCAAATCCTGGCATCCCATATGGTCCTCCATGCCTGCCAAGAGTAATCCCTGAGCGCTGCTGGATGTGGCCCCAAAACAAAAAACAAACAAACAAAAAAGTTCCCTCTAAAGGGACATTAGGACACTGGTCCTGGAGACAGTGGTAGTGGTGAGTGCTGTGAATTTGAACATTAATACCATAACTTTGATAATGTAACATCTTAAAACATAACCAAATGCATAAACTATTTTAAAATGATAAAAGAAATAGCTTCCCCAAGATTAGAGAGATAGCTCAATGGGCCTGAGTACATATTTTACACAGTACCAAAATAAATAATATAGTTGGTTTTGGTTTTGTTCTTTTCTAAGTATATGTGTGATGTTACTCTTCTTATAATAAAGAAATAATTTTATTTAAAATTTATTAAATAAGTAGATCTAAGATTTTCTTAACCCAAGAAAGAACACTGAAATCCATCCGATTCCAGCAAGGTGCGTGTATTGGCCAAACCCAGTAAAGGTCTAATTTCAACCTAAGCTCTTTATGATTGTGATTCTCTGCTCAAGGAGTTAATGTGAAATAGATCTCCCTGTGAATGGGCCTCACAGTCCAATCAGCTATCTTAACAATAAACAATTCTTTGTGATATAGAGGTTTGTTCCTAAAATATACTTGCATGTTAATCATTTTTTTGAAATTAAAGGTAGTAAACAAATAAGATCAACTAGATTTTATTTAAATATATTTAATACTTTAAAATTTAGGCTAATTAGCTAATATTAACTTTATGGTAAGGGGTAAAAGAATATGTACCTGTATTTAGTGGAGTGATTTATTGTTGACTCCCTAAATGAAAATATTTTACAAGTGGCTTAATAGGAATATGATGATAGATGATGAAATTAGTACAGAAGCTTAACCAGAAAATCAGGTGACCTGATATCTACATCATCTATATCCTTCAATGGCTACCTAAATTTCATTAACGAAGCTGATAATGAAATAGGTCAAGTTTCCTATGAACATAGTTTATATGGAAAGAAACGGAGGCTAGTACACAGACCTAATTTATACTTCAAACTATACTTGCATCTCACTCTATTTAAAATATTTCTTCATGTATTTCTAATTAATGTCAAAGAATCAAAAATAGTGTGTACATGAATAAAAATTCATTTTGAACCTACTGCATATGATCTAATGAACAGTCTTTTTTTGGGGGGCCACACCCAGTGATGCTCAGGGATTACTCCTGGCTATGTGCTCAGAAATCGCTTCTGGCTTGGGGAACCATATGGGACGCTGGAGGATTGAATCGTGGTCTGTCCTAGGCTAGTGCTGATAAGGCAGATGCCTTACTGCTCTGTGCCACAGTTTTGGCCCCTGAACAATTTTCTTTATTTTATTGGGACCAATATGAATTACAAGTCTTTCACAGGTGTATTTCAGTTACATAGTGACAGTGAATCAAAGCCATTCCCACCATCAGTGTTGACCTTCCTTCACCATAGTTCCCAGCATACATCCCAAACCTCCACCCATAGCCCCGGGACTATTAGTGTAACAGGTCCATTTTGTGTATAGCTTGTTATAGTTTGGGTCTCTTGATTTTACTGTCGTTGATATCAGTTTGGGTATTTAGGGATGATGATTTTTATTTCCACTCTTATGCTCCTGAGATCACTTGACACCTGGGTTCCATCCACTAAGAGATACAGTGTGTCTCTACCCTTGACTCATACTCTCATGAGGCCAACTACAGGCTCTTGGCATGTTTATTAAACAGCTATTTGTAGGTGTTTGTTGAATGAAAAGTATGGGTTATAATGAGCAGAATAAGGCTTCAGCCTTTGGTCAAATAGTATTAAATAAAGGTAAAGTAAACATCTCAGAGAACGGAAGACAAATAGTTTGGGTAAAATATTCCATAATCCAAGAATGAAGAGAAGAGATACCTTAAACTGCTCTTCTAGCAGAACAGCTAAAGAGGAAGTTAATATACATGATGCAAAATTATGAGAAGCAGCACATTCTTTTGTTCTCTTTCTAATTTTATTGATTCCAGTGGGAACATGTCATATATATTTTAGCTATATCTAAATTTATTTTCTATTTTATTTCACCTCCTTTCTATTTGTATTTTTCCTACTATATCTTTGATTCATTCATTAGTTCTTCACAGCCTCATTTGGGCTTTAAAAATCCACTGGAAAGGTATTTGAGCACATATTTGTTTTTCTGTGTTTATGTGTTTTCATGTATGGAACAAAACCGTTTTCTAAAATAATATTTATTTAATATGTGTATACATACTAATATGCTACATCTGTTAGAAAATAAATATGGAATAAAGGATCACGTCATTTATTCTCTTTTATAGGTAAAGAAATAGAGAACTGGAGGTAATAGTCTAAAATTTTTGATTCCATCAAAATAGAGTATTTTTAAAATAAATCTACTTTAAAAAGCTATAGAAATGAGAATACTAAAATAAAATTTAAACAATGATACAAACAAAAATTATACTACAATATAAAATAAAGGAGCTAGTGAAATTTTGAAATAAAAAGCTAGTGAAAATTGGGCCCGAGTGATAGCACAGTGGTAGTGCCTTGCATGCGGCTGACCCTGGATGGACCTGGATTCAATCCTCAGCGTTCCATATGGTCCCCCGAGTCAGGAGCAATTTCTGAGTGCATAGCCAGGAGTAAACCCTGAGCATCATTGGGTATGACCCAAAAACCAAAATAAAAAGAAGCAAGTGAAAATAAGGAGACAGTATGGACTCTTTCTGAAAACATTGGAGTTGTGTAATGTTTATAGTAGTGACCTTACAAATGGGGAGCTGGCAGTAAGTCTCTTAAATAAAATATATTTTTGGCTGATAACATATTTTATGAAGATTTATCTCTAATAGACATTTAAATCCAAAATAAAGAATTTCATAATAAATGTTATCTGGTAGCCAATACATGGTTTGTTCATTTTCTGTCACAGCATAAAGACAAATGGTGATTTCTTAATTAGAAATCCAATGGGTATTGTTAAACATTTGAATGATTTATATTGTGACTAAGATGTTTGGATTTTAATCTAAAATATTACTTAGAACTCAGAGAAGACTAAAACAGGAAATAAAATTTTATAACAAAACTGAACTGAATATTGATACATAACCAGATTAAAAAGATAATAGCAAAAATAACCATGTTTGCAGATCCCATAGCTAGCTTATTGGGCACTAGGTTTGAGTGCTTGCTTTGAATGCAGAAGCCCCTTGTTCAACATCATTTGATTCCTGAACACTGAACATCATTTGATTCCTGAACAACCTCTGAGCACTGAGTCTGAAGAGGCTCCTGAACAATGCTAGCTGTGCCTCCTGTCAAAAATAAAACAAAACCACATACCTTGAACTATCTAGGTCCACCTCTCACACAGAGGGGGAAATATGGGAAAGTACCAGGAACAACCAGATATATGATCACTAAGTAGTAAGCTAGACACAGAGGGGACCTCTTATTCTAGCAGCCCTGGGGGTGAGAGTGGGGGATATGGGATGCAGGATGGGAACTGGGGTGGAGGGAAGGCAAATTTGGTGAAGGAAATTCCCCTGATTCAATGTTAATAAGTACCTAAAATACTACTGTGAAAGATATGTAAGCCAATATGGTCAAAAATTACACATATAATAAAAAAAAGTTCTAGTGTTGCCTATAGATGTATGTTTTTTTATTATTGTCATGCATATCCTAAAAAATAAATGCATTACTATGAGACAAATGTCACAAATAGTGCAAATAATTTTTAAAGCTTTGTTTTCTTCTGATAAGTTTCTAGTATTTTTAAGCGAGTGACAAGACTTATAAAATAGTGTTAGTTTTTAGTGAAGAAAATTTTGCATGTGCTGGGTTTGTCCAATGGCCTATTATTATAGACAGGCCTAGAAGTGCCAACAATCTCACACAAAGTCAACATATTGAAATTAAAAACATAATAAAGCAGTTTTGTTCTTTACCATTATAAGATAAAGATAAATAGGAGAGATAGTAGAGTGGGTACAACACTAGCTTTGCATGTGGCTAACTCAGATTCACCCTGAAGCATCAATATACTTTTTTTTTTTTTTTTTTTTTTTTTTTGCTTTTGGGTGTACACCCGGCTGTGCTCAGGAGTTACTCCTGGCTGTCTGCTCAGAAATAGCTCCTGGCAGGCACGGGGGACCATATGGGACACCGGGATTCGAACCAACCACCTTTGGTCCTGGATTGGCTGCTTGCAAGGCAAACGCCGCTGTGCTATCTCTCCGGGCCCATCAATATAATTCTTAAGCACCACCATAAACATAGATTTAGGAGTAGTCCCTAAGCATTACTGGATGTGCCTCGCTCCCTCTCCCCGAAATATGACATTTTCACGTTTTTTTCTCTGCCATTCTTGATTTTATTTTTTGGCCACACGGTGGTGCACAGGGGCTCAGGGATCACCTCCAGTGGCTTTGGGGGACCATATGGGATGGCAGGCAAGCCACAAGCAAGGAAGGTGCATTTATACTGTAGTATTGCTCAGGCCCGAATAACTCTGTTAGTCTTTTGAACTTCTTAACACATCTACATTTTATTTGAAGTTGTTTTAAGTATGGTTTATGACAGAATATAAATTATGGTAAAATTAGTGTACAGGTAAGCCAATAAGTAAATGTAAGAAGTGAAAGAGAAAGAGTTAAAGTCTGAGTCCATCATTAGTTAAATTCTAATTGTTTTTGTATACTTTATCATTTGTTTCTCAATTTTGCAACAAAATAGAGACCTTTCTTAAAAGAAAAGTCAAAAGAAACACGTGATTTTCTTAGAGAGGCATTGTAATTAATAGTGATATTTCAAGGCAGCTTTTCAAGTTTCTTCATTCTTTCCTAAGTGGGTCGTGATTAATAATTTGCTGCTTTTTGGTGAAACTTTAAAATTATGGTTCAAAGAGTGTCATTTAAATTTCAGAATGATTGGATCTTAACAAAAACACAGTAAAGTCATTTTCAGTGATGAGAAATACTGAAAATTCCATTAAATGAACGTTTATTAAATTGAAGTGTGTTCAGGATGAATAGAAATGAGACATTTCAAGTTAGATTATGTGGAAGTCTAAAATAGAATAAAGGACTTTCTCAACATTTAAGAGAAAAAGACCAACTGTATAATTGATAGGCCAAAAATAAGTTGCATGCTCATATACTGCAATGATTATCATTTTAAAACTAGCTTTTTGCCTTCGAGCTATCGGGGTAAAGATCTACAGGAAAACTACTGTCGAAATCCTCGAGGGGAAGAAGGGGGACCTTGGTGTTTCACAAGCAATCCAGAGGTACGCTACGAAGTCTGTGACATTCCTCAGTGTTCAGAAGGTAAATGAACCTGAATGCCATGGGGGGCACTCTGCCCTCCATTTTGTGTAGAACTGCAACTCTCATGAAAGGCTAACAGAAACTAATCACAATATATATGCTGTTCATTAAAATGCAACTATAGGTATTTGAACATTCTTTACTTGATTTTTTTGAGAACTATCATCAGATTAATGCAAATAAGGAGCAAGTTATCAGTATAAGTTGCCATAGAACTTGAAGCATCCCTGCGGAGGAAGAGTAAATGTTTG
The DNA here is from genome assembly GCF_024139225.1 of Suncus etruscus. NCBI lineage: Eukaryota > Metazoa > Chordata > Mammalia > Eulipotyphla > Soricidae > Suncus > Suncus etruscus. The sequence goes on from NC_064848.1 coordinate 107,133,331, forward strand.
TTTGGGTTCTTCCTCTACTGTCTGGAGCTCAGATACCTCACAATTTGCTCCATCCAGCACTCCAGAGGAGCCAAATGAAATGTAGCCTTTTGTGAGTAATGTTACTTCTACTCTAACAACAAATGCTTCAGCAGAAATTTTCATCAAATCTGTTGTGAGGAGATGTAGCAAGCAAGGGCCTATGAATCCTGAAGAAAACTTAGGACTTGGAAGCTAGATCATTACCTCAGTGTGTTTGGGTGAATATACAACTAAGCCTGGAACTAAATACCCTTCAGATCATTCTCTAAAGAGATGAAAGTAGTAGTAGCTGTTTCAAAGGTAACATCCATGTCTGTTTTCACACCCTTACACAGCAGAAATGGGCATTAGTCCAGGCTTTTGCAATGGATGACTTATAGTCAAGAAGGAAGAGGAGTAACTATTTCTGCATTGTATGTGGTTTTAGTTTTCTGTGATATCTGGCTACTGAATGGGCTGGCTTTTGAATTTCCTCAGAACATAAAATTCTAAAAGCCAAATGAAACAAGGATTTAATTCTGGTTAAAAAAAAACAACAACAACTTTAATAGCATTTTGAAGTACTTGGGGGTGGGGAGAGCTACTAGAATGTTGCCCAAGTTTGATACTAAGATATCTATTTGTTATTAATCAAGTATTCTTTCATAGCATCCATTGAATATTAGGTGGATATTGATCACATAAACAAAGTCATTGTCAGCTAATTGTCACAGAGAAGGTGAAGATGTTTTTATTGTTAGTTAATTTAAAGTTTTTGACTTCATGTGCTAGAGTCAGCACCATCTGTTTGTAAATTCTTACTTTCCATTCCATATCATATTCTGTTTGGTATTAAGTTCTTCATTGTTTTTCTTTTCTTTAAAAAAATAAACTGATCTGTGTTAACATTTTGAACAAGTCTGTTTTGTATGAATAAGTCTATAATTAATGCTTGTCTTGAATTTACACACTGAAAAATAAAAATCTTCTAGTAGATAACTTTCCACTGTCACCATTTTCTGAAGTTGTAAGTCATTGGCAAGGCATTTTATTGGTTGGTTTTGTTTTAACTGAGATGGTGTTTTCAAGGGAATGTAATGACTAAAGTTTAAAGAGAATATAGTATTCTTATTGACTCCAATTTCTATGGAACTGTTATTTTTTAAAATCCTGCTTTAATGGGCTGGAGTGATAGCACAGCGGTAAGGCATTTGCCTTGCATGTGGCGACCTGGGACGGACCCAGGTTTGATCCCCTGGCATCCCTTATGGTCCAGTAAGCCTTCCAGGAGTGATTTCTGAGCATACAACCTGCTTTTTAAGAATAGCTTTTATCAAAATACAATGGCATAGGTCAGAACTGATAGGCAATATAGAAAAAACATGCTAGAAAAAAATAATTAGAAGTATCTTATTTCCAGTTTTTCTTCTTTTGTTAAGATGGGTATTTTTAATATTCTCTAATAATTTGAGGTCATCACACTCAGAAAAGGGCACTGCTTATTAATATCAATGGTACATAATGTTATTGGTACTATGGAACTACTAAAGGTTACAGATATGTTTTTTCTGGAAACAATTAAAGATCTGACAGCAGAATAACCCTTCTATGGAAGAAGGGAACCAGCACCACCTGTCCTGTAGGGCAAACATTATGGGAAGTGTGAATAGTGTGAATTGAGCTGTAATATTAAAATTTATGTTCAAATGAACAATGCTTTAAATAGGATCTTGAGGAATAGAATATAAAACACAAATTATTGCTTGCATAATAGTAAAGAAACTGAGTTCTCTGGGAAATAGATAGTAGATAATATACAAAATAATGTTGATATAACATAAATATATATTAATTTGAGAAACCTCAAAATTCAGCATGTTGAAATATGATAATGGTGAGTCATTTTTATTAATTTATTTAATAGAAAATTTTAATGGGTATGTCATTATGGATGGTATAGCAATGATTAAATAGTTTTGTATATGTAATATAAAATACAAACCATTATATTATTTTTACAAATATATGTAGAACATCATATAATTGTACATATAATTTTTGTGCCTACATGAAGCTATGGCTAAATACATCTTTTTAGTTCACCTGAAATATTGGTTCATGACAGAATTGTATCTGCTATCCTTTAATTGACATTTTTCTTATATCTTAAACATTTAAAATTTAGTACTGAGTATATTTGGCTAATATGGTGAGAAAGATTAACTATTCCTACTCATTTTTACACTTCAACTCTAATTTGTGTAGTTTTCTTCTACTGTTTATGCCAGAGTTCTTCAAAAAGAAGATAGTCTATTTATAAATAGAAATATTTGTTTACTTTGAGTTGATGTGATTAGGGACTGTACTTTTCTTTTAGTCTTTTTTTAAAGGGAAGTATTTGCTGGAATGTATAAATTATTCACTGACAATTATAAAGCAAATCAAAAGAAAACATGAGTATGTGCAATCCTTATACTTTTGTTCTAGTCTATGTATCATAATTGCACCTAGTTTGTAGAGTAGGTAGACTTGGTTTTCTCTTGTATTACCTGACTTTGAGATAGGAAGACAGAAATATTTTTAAAATACTAAAATGTGAGATAATTTTTATTATTCACCAGATGGTTTGATGTGATGATAAAACAACAGATCTTTGCTTGGATCAGGTTGTCAAGCTAGTAGCTTTCTGCTGCCTCATTTCTCTGTTCCCCAATGGGTGAGACTGAACAGGATGGAAACCTATTATTATAAACCAGAATGCAGAGGGTTATGGGAACTTTGGAAAAGGCAAAAAAAGTGACTTTCTAAAAATTGTTGCTAAGTTGCTACCTTTAAAATGACTGATTCAGATATCTAGGAAACAAGTTACAATCTGTAAGACACAATTCCAATTAGGGAAAAGGAAAAGAGCACTGGACTGTGAGTCAGAAGACCTGTGTCCCAGGCACAGGTTTGACATTTTCTGTCTTAGGTAAGTTCCTTAAAACTTTGTGAGCTATGTTTTTTTTCATTGCAAAGATAAAATAATGTTCTTTATGTTAAAAGAAGCACGTAATCAAAGAACTTGTAGCTACAATACATATAACATCTCATCAGTTCTATTTCAAGAGTTTTCAATTTTCACCCAAAAAAGCTTTCATTCCCTTCCAAAGCTAACAGCATTCTTGCTAATTTATTTGTATATGTTGCACATAAAAAACATATATTCTAAGCCTTATTTATTAGGCTCTGTAACTGCATCAGCAATTTTTGATTCACTTTACTGGAGGTAAAACATAAGGTTTTATTCTGTTACCATTTTAAGTTATTTTTTCCTTCTTTCTAAATAATATGACTCATCCATCCTTTAAGGACCACATGAAATCTGTTCTTTCCTAAAGAGCCTTGCTGTCAAATACTTGGGATATTTAGAATAGCACAATTCATCTCCAATCTTGATACCCTGATGTTCAAGAAACTGCACCAGCTCTTCTGGGATGTTGTCTTTCATGTCCCAGCCTTTATCTGCTGAATCACGAATTGTCTTTTAAAAAGAATTTGAAGTGAGTTTCATGCACATTAAAGTAAAGAAGCATTGATCCTATCACACTTATTTGGAAAGGTAGTCAAGTTTTATAAGGACTGTTTCATTTGTACAATGTTTCCCCTAATACTATAAAACCTAATAAAGTTAAGGGAAACATTTTATAGAAATGGCCATAGCATAGCTTTCCCAGAAAATGATTTTATTCAACCTAATTGGAAAGAGATAATCATATACACTGCTATTGCCAAAGGAAGAAAAATCAGTAAATTCTGATCCTTTAATCTTACAAAAATGAAAGATTGAAAGTGAATAACTACATTTATCTCTTATATTGATTATAATATTTTATTTTTTATTCAACACAGGGACATCACTTTCCCAAACTCTATATTTTTTCAAAAAAGAAGCTAAATAGTACCATATCCACTTAAATTGAGAGCTTAAGGATTATGTATAATATATTAAGTGTGGTCAATGAGAGTCATTTTTACCCTTAGACCACTCTTCTTTGTAGCCCAAGTACTGAACTTAGTGTTGAGGGACCTCAATATCAAATGAGAGGAAGCCAAATTAGTCCCTTTTTCTTAGTTTATAGATTACATGAGAGCCGTAGATGGATCAAGTCAAATGGTCTCAAGTTTTAATAGGTGATGCCTTATAGTATAAAAAACCAACATGACAAAAGTGATTATTTCAATATTATAGCTGAAATCATTACATTCATTCTGAGATTCTGGTGGATAAACTAAACAACTGATATCTTTTCCCCTTTCCAGATAAGGTTATACGGACAGTAAACACCATATACAAATGATGTGTTTGGGGAAGTTTGCCGGATTTGTAGGAAAGCCAAGCAATGATTTATTTCACATGATGCCTGCGGTACTACAAATCAACCTGTCCACTTGAGAAGTCTCGTTTTCAGCTAGTTGACATAATTCAGAATTGTCAGTGTGACACAAGAGGCCAGCCAGAGAGAACTATTAATTAACCTCATAGAATCATCAGTAAGATCCTGGATAATTAGATCAGCTTATACTATTTAAAAACAGTGAGTATAAGGAGTTCAATAGCAGGTCACCTTCTAGCTTAAGATAGATAAGAATGTAAGACTGAACAGCTTATTCAATAAGGATGTTCACTATCAGAAAAAAGTCTTGGTCTCTTCTTTTAGAATTTCTCTGTTATTTGAAGAGGACCAGATTTCTTACCAAAGTTGGTCTCTCAAATCGATCTATATGATCAAAATGACTTTAAATTACAAAGTTTATATTTTGGGAGGGTAAGTTGAGAGAGGAATGATGAAAAAATATCAGTTTTTTTCAACCTACAAGTGGAATGTCTCCAAGGGCCAATCTTATCATATTCAGATTTTTTGGTAACTTTAGGATAGTGATTGGAAATTTAGATAGTCTTTTGACTCTATGGTAAATCTAAATGACACTAGTTATTAAAAAATCATTGAAATGAATTAAAAGTTCTATAGGAAGCATTTTATGCCCATATTTATTAGCATAAGGCCCATATATAAAGTTAAAGTGGTATGTAAGGCTTTATAAAAAATTGCTTTACTAACCAGGTGATTTACTGTTCTTTAAATGGAACAGTGGTGTTCTTGAATTTGCTGTCTAAAGCAATTAACATGCCATAATTTAATTTTATTAGTGGAATGCATGACCTGTAATGGAGAAAGTTATCGAGGTCCCATGGATCATACAGAATCAGGCAAGATTTGTCAACGTTGGGATCATCAGTCTCCACACCGGCACAAATTCTTACCAGAAAGGTAAGAACACCAAAAGTTGTTATCAATGATTCTCTTTTTGTTTAAAATAAAGTGTAATTTAGGGTCCATGACAAACTGCCATGCAATATCTCTTTTTATGACATTTTCCTGTTTGAAGATGAACATGAAATTTAGAATCCCCTGGATTTTTTTTTAGTACTGTTAGTTGATGGAGTCCAAGATGTTTGAAAATGATAGAGTAAAGGGGAGAGAGAAGATGACACAAATAAATTAGAAGTTGGTTTTTACTGGCTAGATAAAAATTTCAGAAATAGATAGTTCTTAACATAAAGCCATCAGACTGTTACAGAAGTGAATAACAAACAGAAGCTTCCTCTTTCTCTTGAACAGAAATAAGCTCTTTTGGTAATGACCAATTTGACAGCCTGAGCTGTGTGAGGAGACCTAGTTCCACACCAGTCACCTCTTAGAACCATATGCTCAGTTCTTAGGAAAAGAGGGGTCACATGCCTGGCACGGTGATACAGGTCATGCAATAGAAAGGAAATAAAATGTTGATCCAATCATTCTTTTGTGGCTTTATCATGGTGTGTTTTAAAATTGTCAGTCTGGGGAAGTCAGTCAACAACATTTTCCTTACTTCCCTGAAATAAACGTTAAATTTATATAATTAATTAATTTATTAAATCACCGAGCAGTACTTAGTGGTTACTCCTGGCTCTTTGCTCAGGAGTGCTTGGTAGGCTTGGGGGACCATATGGAATACCAAGGGTCAAATTCAGGTCAATCCCGGGGGTTGGCATCTTGCAAGGCAAATGCCCTATCTGCTGTGCTATTGCTACAGCCCAAGTTTTTATTTTAAATGGTTAAAGGTTATATGTCTATTTACTTTAAATCCCAAATTTTATTCATTCCACTTGGCATTATTGTCGATTAAAAAAGTAATAATATATTTTCTTTATTTTAATAATAAGGATTAAACATAAAATAGAGGAAACTGATTATCTATGATTCTTTGAAAATCATTGTTTTGTGTCTTTTTTTCCTTTTTCTGCTACCATTTGTTTGCTTTTTTAAGTAAAATTGCTATCTAGTAATTTTAAGTGGCATGTCTTGTCTTTAAGTGAGAACAGAAAGGGATATGGTAGCAATTAAAATCAACTCACCAATTCATGACTTAATTTAAAGGGAGAGAAAGTGGAATGTTGGAGTTTGTCTCTTGCACTGGTGGTGGAGGGGAGGGCATGACCTAGAGAGGTTCTAGTTCCAAAATTGAGGTCTCATTAGTAACAGAGCTATTGAAACTTAACTTGTAGTTTGAACTTTATGCATGCCTGAAAAGAGGATTTGTTTTGTTAATGACCATGCTACACAAAGTCCTGTTTATGTAATCTGTCCTGAATTGCACCTAATGAGAAGGAGTGTGGTTCAGCTCAGTACTGGTGAACAGGTTCACCACAGTACAGGTGGACCTTACTAGCAAAAGGGATGGTGTTTTAATTCACATGATATGTAAATCCATGAATTTGCTAATTAGAGATTAGTTGCCCATGTAGAGTAAAGAAGAGATACTGTTTCCGCGCAGTTTGTAGGATCTGAGCTAAGCCAGAAATTATTTTGTGACCTAAAAACTGGGTGGTGTTACCAGGCAGATTTACATGACACTTTTCTTGGTGTGGTTTGCAGATATCCTGACAAGGGCTTTGATGATAATTATTGCCGCAATCCTGATGGCAAGCCAAGGCCATGGTGCTATACTCTTGACCCTGACACCCCCTGGGAGTACTGTGCAATTAAAATGTGTGGTAAGTTAAGGTCAAATTTATTGCTTCCTTTTCCTCTCCCAGACTGGATTGTAGCAGGCGATTATTAGTGAGACAGGTTAACAACTATTTTACTTGATGCTTTAATGTGGGTAGGTTTTAATATTTTAAAGAATGCATTAGATAATCCTACTCGGTCTTTTGAATTTTCATAGAGCCATTATTTAAAATATAAACACTCAAGTAAACATATACATGCCCAATATTTATACTTAATTACAAATGCCTAAGCATTTCCATGCTATCAAGAAAAAAAAGAAAAACATCCTCAAATGGGTAAAAAATCAAGGAACACAGCAGCCTGGTATCACTAGGATTGTAAAAGCTAAGACCTTAGATTCTTACCTTCCAATCATTTAACCTTGTACTGCCTTTTCACTTCAGTGACATAAGTGAGCTGTCAACAGACTATGAACTTCTCTTGGCAAATCACAGAAGCTCCAGCAAAAAAATAATAAAATAATAAGTCTAATAGGAGCTATAGTCAGGTTTAATCCTTAAGAGATTGTAGTAATACCCTCTGGATATTTACCATGCAGAAAATTTCTCTTTTATTCCCCCCACCCCTGCCAATTCCAGCCATACTTAGGGCTTACTGCTTGCTCTGTACTCCAGAGTAACACCTGATGCTGTTTGTAGGACCATATTAAGTGGCAAGGAATGAACATAGATGGGCTACATGAAAGACAAATATCTTGCCTACTGTACTATCCCTCCAGTCCCCTCAATTTGACTATTAGCAGTCCTACAATTATCATTTATTCAACTCTCTTGAACTGATCATCAACTCTCTTGAACTGATCATCAATAAGATTTTCTCATTTGCTTTGTGGGATTCCTTTAAATCTGCTTTATTAGCTCTTTCGTTCATGATTAACTTACATTTGTGTTTTTTGTGAAATGATTCTGGCTAATAATTAGAAATAGACTTTAAAAAATTCTATGAATACAAACAGCTGTATGAACATTAAGTAAAAATAAAAAAATGAGCAGACTTAAATACCAAATCCAAAGCCAACGACAACAGAATTGATACCCATTCTACAACATGCTAGACACAGAGGATATCACTTATACTAGCAGCCTGGGGGGCAAAGGAAGGGCCATATGGGATGCATGCTGGGAACAGGGGTGGAGGGAAGACAACATTGGTGGTGGGAATGCCCCTGATTCAATGTCTCTATGTACCTAAAATATTACTATGAAAGATTTGTAATCCACTTTGATCAAAATAAAAATTAAAAAGAAATTCTGTGAATACAGGTTTTTTCCATTCGGATCCTAAAATGCCTTATTTATAGAATTGTATATGTTAGTAATGTTATAAATTACCTGAGTATTATAAAGATAATATTTATAGATAGAAATGTTTAAAGACAAATAATCTATATAAGATCACTATTAATTTTCACAATGATGATTAAGTATAGTTATATTTATATTTTCTTAGAGCAGGGATGAGAAACTTCCTTTGAACAGATATAATTGGGTATTAGTCACATTATAATACTACAAAAGTAAATCTCTTCACTTAGATCTGCTAATAAAAGAAAATGTTTTGTACAACTCAAATAAAATACATTAAAAAGGGATGTGCCTGGCATGTGAAATTGTAGCAGAACCTGGAAAGCTCTCAAAGTGAACACGATGTTCAAGGAAAATTGAATCATTTGCTTGGTCCTTTAAAATAAAAGATGACAGTTTTTACAGATTTTTATAATTAACAAAATTATTTAGAATTATTAGAAATCCCATTACAGTATTTCTCTATAAAAACTGGGTTAGATCCACTCATTGACTTAAAAATCTTGTTGATCATTCTCCAGGGGTCCTCAAACTTTTAAAACAGGGGATCAGTTCACTGTCCCTCAGACCATTGGAGGGTCTGACTATAGTAAAAACAAAACTTATGAACGAATTCTTATGCACACTGCATATATCTTATTTTGCAATGAAGAAACAAAACAGAAACAAATACAGTATGTGGCCTGCGGGCCATAGTTTGAGGACCACTGTTAGGCCATTGTTTTCTTTTGTGTGTGTGCATGTTTGTGTGTGTGTCTGTTTGTGTGTGTGTATTTTATAAGTACAATCATCTCTGAAAATAAATCCAGATTTACACAACCTTTCTTTACATTCATGTTCTCTTGTATATTCATCTTTCAACTGGCAGATATAATGAAAAGTGTAATATGTTGCTTGGTACTTTCCTAAACCAATGTATGGCTACTTTTAGATAATACTGGGAAAGGAAATACAATGTAATGAATGTTACTTTTCCTACTATAAGGTTTTTCTTTTTTATCCAGAGAGGAATTGGTTAGTTGTGCAGTAAATTTACTAACATTATTTAGTTTTGTTTTCTATTGAGAACTGTTTTATGCCTGTGATCTCTCCTACCTAGCTCAGGCAATAATTCAATCACTGTTAAACAAAGTGGAATTAGGGGATATTAAGTTTATAAAATGTTGTTAGAAGTCTGAGCTAAGCCTATGTACTTTAAATTAAAATTAGTATTTTTCCTTCGGTCAGACCTTGTAGTGGGTGCTTGGGGTTAACTCCCATCTCAGTGCTCTGGGGGCAAATGTGGAGCTGGGGATTGAACTGCAGTTGGCCACACACTAGGTAAGCACCATAACTACCCTTTAGTTGATTTCTAACCCAGATAAAAGAACTTTTACTTTTTTTTGAGTTTTAAAAATATTTACAAATATGTTTTTAAAGAACAGTATTTTGTTTATAAAATTACATAAATAAAGCATTGACATCCTAGATTCTGGAAAGCATGAGAGATATTTTAAAAAGACTCTACCAAAATTTTTGGCCTACATGCATAGTAAAACTTACTATTTTAAACCAAGTAATTTGGTGGTATTTTTAATTGTGTATTCATTGACTATTGTTGTATAATAAATTATTAAAACCCCATGGCTTAAAACATCATACATTTATTATCTCCTGGTATCTGTGAGTCAGCACAGGTGTGTTTTCTCTTTAGGATCTCACAGGCTGTGATCAATTCTCACCACACCAGCTGTCACATCTAAGACTATTGCTTCCAAGTTCTCCAGTTGTTGGCAGATTTTAGTTCTTTGCGGTTTCAGTGCTAAAATCCTAAAATCCTAGAGGCAGCCTGATATTTATTATTATATTGCTTTTTTGATAATATGCCATTTATTTCTTCAAGATCAAAGGTTAGCTCTCTACTGCTTTGGGCTACTGATCTTTACAACTCATTGAAACTACTCACCTTCTTATGGTAATTTCTCTTAAAAGCAAATTGATTAAGGACTAGTTAGAACTATAACACTTTCACTTTTGATGTAAATAAAAACTAAACACACACATTCTCTTCCCTATATTTACAAATTCATATCCTGTACAGGTAGAGATTATAAAGGGGCCAAAGTAATTATATAAGGGCCAAAGTGATAGCAGGACAGACAGGTCATTGCTTGATAGAATGCTGACTGAGGTTCATCCCCTGCATCCCATATAGTTTCCCAAGACAGTTAGGAGTAATTCCTCAGTTTTGAATCAGGAGTAACCTCTGAGTACCACCAGGTGTGGACCACCACTTTCCATCCTATACCCCGAAAAAATAAAGAGCATCTCAGTAGTGAAAAATCTTGGGGGTCATATTAGATTTTGTGTATTACATCTATGTTTATACTACCTGGTAGTAACAGAATATTAATTTTTGATATTTTTTGTATCATATAATTTTAGAGTGACCCTTCTTGTTACTTCTTATTAATAACAACTTGTATTTATTCTGATTCTCAATAAATTTAAAGACCATAGTTGATTACTATGAATGTCTTTAATGTGGAAGTTTTTTTTGTTTGTTTGTTTAATAGAATTGAAATTTAGTTGTGCAAGGGTGGTAGTTTGAGTTCATTCTTGAAGTTTTTCTGCCAGAAAGTATGAGCTGATGGTTCAGTGGTTGAACTTAATAGTGTTTAGGGGTCACTACGTTTATACCCAACAGAGCTTATAGTGCCATGTGTTGCCATGAATCACACTCAAGATTTCATATATGCATAGGACATGATTTACCACTTGAAATCTGTCACATGCCATGAAAGATATTTTGTTTGTTTTTGCTTTGTGGGGACCACACTTAGTAGTTTAGAGGGCTTGCTTCTGGTTTTGCAATCAGGGATCACTTCTGGCAGGCGTAGGGGACCACATGGTTATATCTGGTTATATCTGGTGAGCTAATTCTGGTGGTCCTGTACAGGTCAATTAACTTACTGGTTCTACTATACTATCTCTTTGGTTAGAGATTTTTTATAAATCTTATATCATAAGGTAATTGTAATCATTTTTGGAAAATAACAATTACAAGATTTAGTTAATGAATACAAATCTCTTCTCTATAGTCATTATTTTATGTAAGTTTATGAAGCTACATTAGTTTACAACTACATATAAATTTTGGGGGCTGGAGAGATAGTAAAGCAGGTAGCATCATCATACCTAAGAGCAGAGCCAGGAATAAGCACTGAGCATTAGTGACTGTACCCCACCTCCTAAAATAAGCAAGGAAAAATATATATGGGCTTCAGGTAGACAGATTATATAATAATCTTAGTATATGAAAATAATTTTTGATCCATTGTATTTTGATGGTTAGGGGTTATTCCTGTCTCTGCATTCAGGAATCACTCCAGGCAGTGTTTGGGAGACCATCAAGATATTGGGGAGCATATTTGGGTCAACCATGTTCAAGGCAAGTGCCTACCTGCTGTACTGTCTCTTTGGTTCTTGAACTTCTATATATTTCACATTACCATCTTTGCTAAACAGCTAATTTTGATGCTTTATTTTTTTTTTAATATAATTTTTATTTTGATCATAGTGGCTTACATATTGTTGACAATAATATTTTAGGTACATATTTACATAAAATCAGGGGGGATTCCCATCCCCAAATTGTCCTCCCTACACCCCCGTTTCTGTCTTACCTCCCATTTCCTCTTCCCTCACCCCCAGGGCGGCTAGAATATGTGGTCCCCTCTGTCTCTAACCAACTACTTAGTAGTCTTGCATCAGTTTGGTCTTGATGCCTCCCTTATTTCCCCCTCTAAGTAGGGGCAGGGGTAGCTAGTTCAAGTTGCGTGGTTTTGCTTGAAAAAGAGAAAATAAATAAACCGGGGTAAGAGTTTAATACCCCGAAAATGGGCAGAATCCTTCTAGAGGTTCTCATCATCGATTTGGGAAATGAAGGAGAAAAAGAAGTTGAAACACTCCACCAGTACCAAAAGAAGTGTCAAATATCCAGTGAGGACTCCAGCTATAACGATAAGCACCACAAAAAAAACAGATAAAAAACAAACCAAAACAAACTAAAAACAAACACAAACAAACAAAAAACACGCCGTGGTCTTGAAATAAGAAACATGGCGTAGCACATAACGAAAGAAAAGAAAGGAAGAGAAAGAAAAGAAGAAAAAAAAAAAAAGAATAATTGGGGCCAACAATTTCAATAATCACATCCAAACTGAGGAATCGACCAAAATAGCTAGGTAAATAAAAATAATAATAACAATAATAAATGAAGGTAAGATATATATATATATATATATATATATATATATATATATATATATATATATACATAACCAAGGTTTTGTGTTTTTTGTATTTTTTTTTTCCCTCCTGCCCTGGCACAGTAAATATTGGGGTCATTCGAAAAGGAATTCACTTGCCCTATAAGATATGGGGTTTCTCCGTCCTTGGAGTATACTGTCATGGAATCAGCTCTAGTCTTTGCTCAGGATCATTACTCTCCAGGTTGTGGGTTTTTTTTTTTTTTTTTTTTTTTTTTGGTGTGTGGAAGGCTTCTGCTCTGTCCAGTGTGATACCGTCAGAGCTCTGTGTTTAGCAGTCCCAGTATCTGTACATATCCTGAGGTGGGACTTATGGTGAAGTCAGTCTTTGTGAATCTAGAGGTTCTGTTACCTCAGTGCCATTTTAATCCATCTTCTGTGGTTGGTGATCTTGGTCTTTGCGCTGAACCTAGGAAGGCATCTAGGATAGCGTCTTTCTTTGTTCTTCCAGAAGCCCCTTTCCGTTACAATTGTCTCTGCCGGACCTTTGGGACTGGGGATCATGCTTATTGTGCAGGTCTTAGTTCAAACCCTAGACTAGGGCTTTTTTATTGGTCCCAGATGCTTTATTTTTTTAAATATTTTATTTAAACACCTTGATTACAAACATTATTGTGGTTGGGTTTCAGTTCATGCAAAGAACACCCCCCATCACCAGTGCAACATTCCCATCACCAATGTCACAAATATCCCTCCTCCCCACCCCACCCCTGCCTGTATTCTAGACAGGCTTTCTATATCCCCCATATATTCTCTTTGTTAGGGTAGTTCTCAATGTAGTTATTTTTCCTAACTAAACTCATCACTCTTTGTGGTGAGCTTCAAGTCGTGAGCTGGAACTTCCAGCCCTCCTCTCTTTTGTCTCTGAAAATTATTGCAAGAGTGTCTTTCATTTTTCTTAAAACCCATAGATGAGTGAGACCATTCTGCATCATTCTCTCTCTCTCTCTGACTTATTTCACTCAGCATAATAGAGTCCATGGACATCCATGTATAGGAAAATTTTATGACTTCATCTCTTCTGACGGCTGCATAATATTCCATTGTATATAAGTACCACAGTTTTTTTAGTCATTCATCTGTTGAGGGGCATATTGGATGTTTCCAGTGTCTTGCTATGGTGAATAGTGCTGCAATGAATATAGGTATAAGGAAGGGATTTTTGTATTTTTTGTGTGTGTGTGTGTGTTCCTAGGGTATATTCCTAGGAGTGGTATAGCTGGATCATATGAGAGCTCAATTTCCAGTTTTTGGAGAAATCTCCATATCACTTTCCATAAAGGTTGGACTAGACATATGCAAATGTTGCACGTAATACATATATGTGTATGCAAATATGCACATGTGTTTGTGTAACGAAGTAACAAGACATCAATGTCTATCTTGAGAAAAGTACAGATACTTTTAGCAATTCGTTAATGCACAGCCCTGTATTGTTAACTATAATCCCCATGCTTTAGAAAAGATCTGCAGAATTCATTCATTATACCTACCTGTAAAATTTGATACATTAATAATACTCCAGTTTAAAACAATAATATTTTATTGCTAAGTTCTCTTTTTGCTGTTTGCTCCCTCTTTGCCTATCCCCTCATTCATACAACAATGTCTTCACTCTTTAGCTACAAACATAATTGTATTTGGATGTTGGGTTATATGCTTTGGAAACTGGAGCCCTGGGTTAAATCTGTGGCAATCTACAGTTCTCCAAGCACCTCTGGGAGTGACTCTCCAGCTGGAAGTACCCCCTTGAACACTATCAGGTGTTTCAAACAAAATAAAAAAGGGCAAGGGTAAAGTAATTGCATTTGGAAATAGAATTTTTAGGGTGTACAGCTGAATGAGATCATAATGGGGGAGTCTTAGTCTAATAGGAGTAATGGGCCAAAGGATAAGATCTTTGTCTTCTTCACCTTCAGAAGTATCTTACATCCCAAACGAGTATAAAGAACTTTCACTATGAACCAGATTGTTTGGCTCCTTGGTCTTGGAGTACCCAGTCTCAGTACTGTGTGAAAAGGCATTTCTGTTGTTCTCCATGTTTTTCAAATATTTTGCCCATTTAGAGTGTCTGCTGATGGGCAGTTGAAACTCATTGATTTAAGCAATCCAATTTCTGATACTTTATTATTTAATTTCAAATTTACTAATGCAAGTTGTCATTGATAATAAAGAAAATAAAATTGACTTTCTAGAAACAAACTGTACGTTAGTGTATTTTAATATTTGTTTATATATTAGAAGCATTATTTTAATACATCATTATTTTTTAAAGAAAACTGACCTAGTTTTAGCATTTCATTAGTTCACCCAAGGTCTCAAAGATTTATAAAAACTATCTTATTGTTTTCTGAGTAAGGATAACAGTGTCATTAATACCATTTCTAAGTGAAAAGTCTTATATGTGAAAGTACTTTTCAAATCATCTTCTAAGAAATAAGGGTATAGAGTAGAAAACCTTTCATGAAAGTCTTTTATCCTGGGCATTTTTTACCTGAAAAAGACTTTGATAAGTCCAAGAAAAAGTTTCATATAGGAATATAAGTTCACATGGCAAACAAACGTGTAAGCAATTTGAAGTTTACACTGCAAAGTTTACAAAGTTTACACTGAAGTTTATACTGCTTTCCCATATCAATTTTAAAACAGGAACCCATTAAAATTTACATTGAGTGTGATTTTGCCCTTTGTGGCTCCCAAAGTGTAAGACTGCTGTTGAAAAAGCTTTATACACTGTTCTCAATCTTCACGGGACCATTATAAATTAAATCCTAAATTTCAAGTACTCTTCAGTAGCTGAGAATAACTGTTTTTTTTGTTTTTGTTTTTGTTTTTGTTTTGTTTTGTTTTTTAAGTCAAGGGGCTGGTGAGGTGGCGCTAGAGGTAAGGTGTCTGCCTTGCAAGCCAAGCGCTAGCCAAAGAAGGACAACGGTTTGATCCCCGGCGTCCCATATGGTTCTCCGAAGCCAGGGGCAATTTCTGAGCTTTTAGCCAGGAGTAACCCCTGAGCATCAAACAGGTGTGGCCTCAAAAACCAAAAAAAAAAAAAAAAAAAAAAAAAATCAAGTATTTTTAATGACATCTGTAGCATCTTGTTCTTAGCTTTAGGAAAAACAATGGTAATGACTTATCAACACTCAGAAACCTAGATACTTTTTGGAAGGGAATCAGAAGATAAGAATTTACTTATTAACGTAGAGCTTGCCTAACTCTGGCTGTACTTGTGCACTCGGCCTTTCCAGCTCATATGCTTCAGGATTTAGGGGTCTCTGCAAAAATGTGACTAGCTTTCACAAAATAAAAAACACAATACTTTCATTACTATTAATCTTAGTATTTTCAGGTAGGAGATATTTGTCCCAAGAAGTAAATACTTGTTAAACTTTGTTTCTAATAACTAAAAAATGTGAAATTAAAATTTTCTACGAAGCATCTTAGCAGAAAACTACACAACCACATAAAACAAAGGAATTAAAGGACTAAGGATATTCACTGTATTTGGTAGTGTTAGAATAGTATACTGAAAATTTCCAACATCAAAGTTTCTCCTAAAAGCACTTTAAACAGAAAACTTAGTGTCAGTCATTAAAGAAACATTCCTTCCTCATAAAATACTGAGGATCATATAAATCTCTACATCAGTCCCTAAAACAGTGCTTCTCAATTATTTTCTGTCATGCCCCCCTTAGGAAGAAGAAAACACTCTTCGTGCCCCCTGCGTGACTGTAAATAATATCTTTATTAAAAAAAAAACTTTAACCTGCAAAACAAAAATATATAAAATAATTTGAGCTGATTTTTTAATCAGAGGTGATGTCTGGACTAATGGCTACAATGAGCACGTTTTGCAATGCATAGCTTTTCGAAGCGGGGTTTGAAGCAGCATACAGCAACTCTCAGCTCCAGAGACATAAACACGGGGCTTAGCTTGTGATGGCAGCGTTTGCTGATGTCAAATGTGCTCCCATTTACGGGAGGGTGTGTGGGGGGGTGGGGTTGCTCCACTACTTGAGAAGTACTGCCCTAAAAGAATGGTCAGTAATAGTACTCCTGGCAGAATGTTTTATTGGTGAGGAACTCCCAGCAGAGTCTTGGCACTTTTCAGTATTTGTAGATGTAGCATTTTAAAAACGTGTTTTGGCTAAATTTGATTAGATTCCCTGGTACTCAGGGATGTTTCTGTGCTTTACTAGGACTTTCCCTGGCCACGATGACTTTTCTTTTCTTTTCTTTTTTGGGGGGCACACCCGTTTGACTCCCGGCTATGCGCTCAGAAATCGCTCCTGGCTTGGGGGGACCATATGGGACACTGGGGGATCGAACCGCCGTCTGTCCTAGGCTAGCGCTTGCGAGGCAGATGCCTTATCTCTAGCGCCATGGCTCTGGCCCCACAATGACTTTTCAAAACTGTACCTTAGTCTGCTGATTACTAAAATATTACTCAAAAAATGTAGTTTTTCAACATCTAATAATTCTTTCCACATCGGTTGTCATGGGCCATTTGCTTTGGTTTTGCACTCAGTTTTGATATTTATTCAGTATGGCAGCAAAAGGAGTCTATTTTATTGAAATTCAGGAATAACTCATCATTTGAGCAGTAAGTATGCATGTGGGCAGCGAAGATCATACATTTATATCACACTTAAATGTCTCTGGACAAATCATTCATCAGAATTCTCATCTGATAATATTTATTAAACAGCTGCATGAAGTGTAATAACTCTTGTAACACTTATTTATGGATTAAACACGAGTCACCTTATCATACTAATATATCTTTATTTGTCTTCATTATTTTTTCTAAGCTTTGTTAACACAGTATGTAGGTTTCGTTTATAGGGTCATTTCTAGCACCAGAATGTTAGTTGTCATAAATATAGTTGCACTAACCATAGAGGGACTTTTTGTAATTAAAATTACTAGCTGAATGCTATTATTTTATAGTTAAAAATCAAAGTATTTCCACTGAAATACTTGTGTTTGAAACACACAAACACAAGGAAAAGTAAACTGTCATTTGAGATTAGACATGCTAAAGTTATTACTGTTTCTTAAAATAAAAGACAAAATATAAAAGTTTATACATATATATTATATATATTGGTTTTTGGGTCACACACGGTGAAGCTCAGGGGTTACTCCTGGCTATGGGCTCAGAAATTGCTCATGGCTCAGAAACACCATATGGGACATCCGGGGATGAACTGAGGTCCGTTCTGGGTCAGCTGTGTGCAAGGCAAGTGCCCTACCCTGCTGCGCTACTGCTCTCAAGTTTTATAATTTTTATAGTGATTTTTTAGTTTTTGGACTATGATAGTTCAAGTTTTAATAGAATGCCCTAATGGGGAGTTATCTACTTTATAGTAATAATTACAATCTATGATTAAGGTCTTAGGAAATTTTATTTATTCTTCCAATAGTTGTATAGTTAATGTGAAGTAATAATCTGCATTCAGTAATTATGGGAGTTTCAAAAGGTTTTAATTTTTACCTCAGAATTTGGATCTATTAAGTAAATCAAACTGTGTAAGTACTAAATTATGGCTTTTATTAAGCATTTTGACTTAATTTGTTTTTAAATGAATGTCTAATAGCTGCATGTTTTATATCAAAATTGTATTTAAAATAAACTAATAAAAGTTTAGGAGATGAATCTTTTCAATATAATGATTTGAATTATGAATGAGAGAGGTTTTTTTTTTTCCTTTTTTTTTCCTTTTCTTTTATTTTCTTTCCTTTTGGGCCACACACTGTGGTGCTCAGAGCATACTCCTGGCTCTGCACTCAGAAATTGCTGCTGGGAGGCTCGGGGAACCATATGGGATGCTGGGGATCGAACCCGAGTCTGTCCCTGGGTTCGTTCCAGGTTGGCAGCATGCAAGGCAAATGCCTTACCGCTATGCTATTGCTCCAACCCCAGAATTATGTGTTTTCTGATATTACTTTTTTTTAATTTTTATTTTGACCAAAGTAAGATTTCAAATCTTTCACAGTAATATTTTAGGTACATAGCGGACATTGAATCAGGGGCATTCCAACCACCAATGTTGTCCTTCCTCCACTCCTGTTCCCAGCATGCATCCCATATTTCCCCTCCTTTACCCCCAGGGACTGCTAGTATAATGGTTCCCTCTGTGTTTAGCTTTTTGTAGATTCAGTATCGATTCTATTGTCATTGGTTTTAGATTTGGTATTTAAGTCTGATCATTTTTTATTTCTACTTAATGTTCATATGACTGTTTGTTCTTGGTACCCTCCATTATTTCCCCCTCAATTTGTGAGGCAGAACAAGATGGTTCAATTTATGTGATTCTGTTTGAAGGAAAGAAAAATAATATAAAAATAAAATGGGTGGTAAAAATCAAAC
The DNA here is from genome assembly GCF_024139225.1 of Suncus etruscus. Taxonomy (NCBI): domain Eukaryota; kingdom Metazoa; phylum Chordata; class Mammalia; order Eulipotyphla; family Soricidae; genus Suncus; species Suncus etruscus. The sequence goes on from NC_064848.1 coordinate 107,152,409, forward strand.
AAGCAGGAAGTCCTTCTAAAGGCTATAAATATCAATTTAAGAGTAGAAAGGGAAAAGCGAAGAAAAAACAACAACAATACTAAAAAAATTTTTTTTAAGGTCAAGCAAAAAACTAGAAAAGCACCACACAGCAATAAAGAAAACAATCACACAATAACCATGGTTCTGAAATAAAAACAAAACAAAGTACACACAAAAAATAACCTTCATGGGAAAATAAACAACAAACAACAAAATAACAAAACCCTAAAAATATTCATTTGTTCTTCTCTCTCTCTCTCTCTCTCTCTCTCTCTCTCTCTCTCTCTCTCTCTCTCTCTCTCTCTCTCTCTCTCTCTCTCTCTCTCTCCCCTCTCTCTTTTGCATAGGCACAGTAAATATTGGAGAGATTAGAAAGGAATTTCCCTTGGCCTAAGAGATACAGGGTTTCTCCAGCCTTGAAATATACTGTCATGGGAATAACTACAGGCTCTGTACATGTTCTTTTACTCTCCCCTAAGTCCTTTTATGGTGTCTGGAAACTTTCTGCTCCATCGTGGATGATAAAATCATGCCTCTGTAACTAGAGATCTTTCTTGGTATTTGTACAGATCAAAGGATGGAGCCTAGGAAGGAGTCTTTTTTTTATATATGGTTCTAGGTGTTCTGTTCCATCCCTGTTGTTTTAATCAGTCATCTGTAGTTGGTGGTCTTGATTTTGTTCTGATTCTAGGATGAAGCATAGGATAAAGTCTTTCATTATGTTTCCAGAAGATCTGCTCAGTTGCAGTTGTCTCAGTCAGACCTCTGGAATTAGAGATCTTGGTTGTTGTACAGATCGTAGACCAAGGCCTAGACTAGGGCCTTTTTTATTGGTCCCAGGATAAGTTCTGCTCACTCATGGTTGTCACAGTCAGTCTTCTGTAGATAATGAACTTGGCTTTTGTTTTTAAAGTGAAAATCTAGGGCCTGAGCAAAATAGTTTAGTGATGAATGTATAGTATATATAGTATAGTGGGACAAAGGGTGTTTGTCCCATATGTGCCCGATCCTGGCATTCCATACGGTCCTCTGAGTCTGCCAGGAGTAATTCCTGAGTACAGAACAAGGAGTAACCTCAGAGCACCATTGTGTGTGCCCCTCAAAAACAAAACAAAATGAAACAAAAACAAAAAATAAAAATATAACAAATATAAAAATGAAAAGCTTTCAATAAATGTTATTGATTTTTTTTTGTAATTGCTATGCAAAATCTAGCATTTCATTTAGGAGGCTGGACAATAGTACAGCAGGTAGGGGTAGGGGGTTTGCCTTTCCTGTCTTCCACTCGGGTTCGATCCCCACCATTTCATATGATCTCCCGAGCTTGCCAGGAATAATTTCTGAGCACAGAACCAGATGTAACGCCTGGGTGCCATTGTGTGTGCACCCCCCAAATAAAAGCATTCCGTTAAAGGGAATGGAATATTAAAGTTTTCAAGGATTAATAAGCAGACATTCTTGTTATTTTAAAGTAAGTCAGTGGTAATTGATCTTTACTTTGATTTACTGTTTTAGTAATATTTGAATCTGTTCTCTCGTGGCCATTTGCTATTAAATTAGGAAAATGTCTATTTTTTATTATATATTCATTTTGTTATTCCTTTTAATATTTTTGATTATCATATGGCTGTCAAATATTTGATCATGCTTAAATGTCATTTTACTTGTTTTTCATTTTTAATATTTAGCAAATTATACTAGTGTTCAAAAGCACATTATAATTATCACTGATGGGCTCAACTGAATTTGCTTCTCAGTGAGATATGGGCCCATAATTACTTTAAAGTGGATTGGATTGGCATTGAGACTCATCACAAATTTTTCTTTTGGTCACTTGGCTACGTGTTGACAGAGTAAGATTCATTCAGCATCCTTAAGAGAATGGATAAGCTATAAACAATTTTTCTCTCTCTTCTCTCTCTTACAGTCTCTCTCTCCTTCTCTCTCTAGCACACACACTCACATACACACATACATACATACATACATACATACATACATACATACATACATACATGAAAGTTAGAAAACTGAAATGCCTAACAGAATTCAAGAGATAAATGGAAGTAATTTTGTATGGCTGTCTGATTTCTTCCCTGCTTCTCATGTCTTGACTCAGACCTCAGGTCATAGATTTACTGTGCAGGAGCACATTCCCAAGGAATAAATAAAGCAAAACAGGTCTTTTGAAAGTTAAAATTAAAAATAAACGAAAAAAGTAAATAAAATTTAAAATCAGGGACATACTGTGCAAAGTGTTTGTCTTTTTCAAAACTAACCTGATTAAAGTCCCAGTATCACATATGGCTCATGGAACCCAATAAAAGAGGTTCCTGAATGCAGAGCTAGTTCTACAGACCTGTTTTGACCCCCCAAAGAGAAACAAACAAAAAATTTTAAATTTATTACTTGATAGAATCCTAGAGATAATTACCTGTTTTGTAGCTAAATATAAAATGTAATTACAAGGCTTGACCATTTAGTTACCTTAGAGTTGTCAATCTTTAAATACTCTTCTTACCCACGGTCCAAGAGTCTTATAAAATCATAGCAGTTAACTCCAGTTATATGATAGTTTAGTACCCTTTGTTTTGGTGAATCAGAGTCCTAGGTTTATAAAATCCGTCTTATTTTATATTCATAAAAAGCTTTTAGGTGACATTAAAATTATAAAGGAGATTGCATGGAGATCAGGATACATCTTTTGAACAAGAAAATGTGACTCCCAGCACCATATGCGCCCCCCCCCCCCCAATACTACTAGATACAGCTTTGATGATGGCTAAGCACTCCCAGGCCTACATCCTTGGGCCCTAGCATTAAACTTTCTGGACTAGATAGTCTAGTATTTCTAGGAATGATGCCTCAAATTTCTGATTTGGAGGCCTTCAAAATTAAAAGATTTATTAATCATCAATAAGTTTTTACATGTAAGACTTGTAAGCCCAGTATATTTTATTTCTACAAAATTGGTTATATAAGAATATGATAATATATATTATATTGTATATACTAATGCAAATTAACCTAAGACATCGGTTCTCAATGACAGTTTTATGGGTCAGTTGCTTGCCATTTTCTTTCTCTATTTTAATTTCCTTTTGATTTTGAACATTTCTGAACAACATTTTTCTTCACTCTAACGAAGACAGAAGAAACTAAAATACATTGACAATGAACTGAAGAAAAGGCGCTGAAGACAATTTATGGAAATCTATATGTACAATGTATTTGGAATGGTTATCTCTTTGTATTTCACATCGATTTATAGAAAAATTCTAAACTGCAGTTTTATCTGTAAGGAAGACATTCATTACGTGGGGCTGGAATGGTGGCACAGTGATAGGGTGTTTGCCTTGCAAGTGACTGACCTAGAACAAACCATGGTTCTCCCTTGGTGTCCCATATGGTCCCCCAAGCCAGGAGCAATATATGAGAGCATAGCCAGGAGTAAACCATGAGCGTCACCATGTGTGGATTAAAAAAAAAAAAGACAAACAAAAAAAGGAAATTTATTAAAGAAACTTGTACATGCAGAAGGAAAGGATTCATATTATTAAATATAGAATAGTTTTCAGACATCTCTCACTTTTTATGACACACCTGACTTTGACTCCTTCCTTAGAAAAATATACAGCTAGTAAGGAAAGAATAAATCAAAGACATTCAAATATTAAATTGCCATAGAGGATATCAACTAGAATTTTATCCAGTGACATCTTGTATGACCATTTAGACTATGGAGATAACTGAAACTTAGTAATATTAGTTTCACACTGTTGAAGTATAAATATTTTTATGTGTGGTCTGAAAATATATGAATTTAAGTTTCTCCAAAATATTAAAACATATAACAGAATGTTCAAAGTTAAAATTTTGCTTAAGAAAAAATGAACAAAAAATAATTCGAAAAGTTGTGTTGGAAGTTTAATTCTGCACTTTTTTAACTTTGAATTCTTTGACCTTTAGTTCTTATGATAACACTGAAGTTGGACTAGAATAAAACAAGAAATGAGTTTCCTTAGGAGCGAACATTTTGTCTTTTTAACAAGAGCTACTAATTAGAAAGAAAAAAATAACATTAGCATCAAATAAGCTTAAGAGCCTAGGAAATTTATGTAACGTTTTATATATTTAATCATTTAAGAATTATTATCAATTCACTTTAGAAACATTGCATATTCAGTATATATGTTCTAGTGGGAAACAAGGGTAAAATGCTCTAATTTTATTTTAAGAATAATATGTCTGGGCTGAAGTGGGTAAGGCATTTGTTCTGCATGTGGCCAACCTGGATTCAATGTTGATATTCTATATGGTTCCCTGAACCTGCCAAGAGTGATCCCTGGTGTAGAGCCAGGAGTAACCCCTGTTCACTACCAGATATGATTCAACCTCCCTCTCCCCTCCTCCCCAAAAGAATAAGCTACTTCTGTGTTTTGAATAAAATTGGAGTGTCAGGAAAGTTAAAAGAGTGATTACCATCCTTGCCCCAAATACATTTAAAAAGTAGAAATAAAATTGGATATAGTATAATGGCAAATTTTTGATAATTTAAACTAACCTTAATTTTATTTACTTTGCTATTTTTAAAGAGTCCACATCTAGCAGTGCAGGCTATTTCTGGTGATAAGCATCCTGCAGTAAAGAGCTTGGTCCTGGAAGTGCTTGGGGGCTTTGAGCCTCACCCCAAGGTGCTTCATGAAGTATTAATTTACAGTTGTGTTCTTTTGCTGAGTATACTCATGGGTGGCAAATGCTCAACCACTTGAGTTGTCTCACTGTTTCCTAATATTTTATGAGCGAATTTGAAGCATAGTGTTTTAAAACTTCCCATTTTGTTTTTTTATGAATATTTTTTATTTTATTTTTAAATGTCTGAGTTTTTTTGAGGTGATACACAGAAAGCTTTTTTTTATTAATAATTTTTTATTGTGACCAAAGTGAATTACAGATTTAAATTTTGTTTTGTTTTTGTTTGTTTGTTTTTGGGTCACACCCGGCAGTGCTCAGGGATTACTCCTGGCTCTATGCTCAGAAATTGCTCCTGGCAGGCTCAGGGAACCATATGAGATACCAGGATATGAACCACCATCCTTCTGCATGAAAGGCAAATGCCTTACCTCCATGCTATCTCTCCGGCCCTGTTAAATATGTTTTTTTAATAAAATATATGTATGGTAATATTGGAACTTTAACAAGTAGAGAAACTTTACAAGTAATTTTAACTGAATCACTAAGTACACAGATTTTGGTATATCAAGTACCAATAAATAAGAGTTTTTCAAACTTGTCTAGATAAAGATAAAATAGAAAACTCTTACAAGTGGAAAGATTTATAGTTTGCAATTATTATATGATCATATTTAACTTGAGTGGCATGAACATAATAACAATTTTTTTTTATTCTTCTCAATTAAAAAACTTACATGGTAGAAACTTTGGTAATACCAATGGACCCTAAGGAGTAGATGAAAATATATTATTTAAGTTTATATTTCTTTTTGCCAATAGCTCACAGTACTGTGAATGACACAGATGTTCCTATGGAAACAACTGATTGCATTCAAGGTCAAGGAGAAGGTTATCGGGGAATCATTAATACCATCTGGAATGGAATCCCATGTCAGCGTTGGGATTCCCAGTATCCTCACCAGCATGACATTACTCCTGAAAATTTCAAGTGCAAGTGAGTTAATGGGGCTAATATAAAATCTCTGTAGAACCTGGGGAAAATGAGAATTAATTCTTTCAGAAATCTTTAAAATATTGGCTTTCAAAGGACAACCCAAAGTTAAAAAAAAGGTTCACGCACCCAGAGATTTTGTCAAGTTGCATGGACTAAACCCACAGTCTTCTATATGTAAGGTTTATATATTCTGTTGCTGAGCTAAATCCTTAGCTCTGTAATTTTTTGCCTGAGAATACTGACAGTCTCAGGTTGTCAGGCCTGACTAGGTTCAGAAACTCATTTTCTTACTCTCTTTTAATCAATGTTGAGAGTCAAAACTTGAGCCTTGTACATACAAGACATGTGTTCTACCATTGTGTGACATTACCAAATCCCAAGATCATGATTCCTTACATCTGAAATTTTAACTTCAGACTTGTATTTCTTTAGTAAGCACTGTATGGATTTTGATTTAATTTATGGTACCATAATTTGTGTAGCATTTCAAGGTTTCTGATTATAGTGCATGTAGTAAATAAACCAATTTATAATAACAATAACCAGGCAAGTTTTAAATAGTGACTTCTTAATTTGGTATATATAATCGGCTTTTAATAAGAAAGATTAACATCTCAGGATGGAGAACTATCAGAACTATTTGGCTTATCCATTGGAAAGGGAGATAACTTGTAATTGTTTTGTTTTGCTTAGCTGTTTCCCAATATTTACTTCGATAGTAAATTTCTTTTTAATTTTACATAAGAACAAACATTAAATGACATTCTGGGTTTATTTTCCTCATTGTATTCACAGCATACTTTCTTCAGCAATAAAATTATAGAAATCAAACATTTGTTAATGAAGACAAATGAGAGATTGCCATTGCATTTTCTATTAACTTCAAATGGCAGGTATTCTTAAATAAGAATTCCTGTATGTTAAAAATCCAATGATATTCATTTGTATGGAAAAATGATCATAGCTAGCCTTTTGGTTCATATACTTAATAGTTGAAATGTAATTATCAATAGTTTACCTGTGTCATTTTACCAGAATTAAAGCTATTCTTTTTTAATTTAGTGTCATAGAAAAACAAACAATACTCAAATATAAAAAAGAAAAATTGGGCAGTGTGATAAAAATCTATGTAACTCTATGTAACATTTTTATCAGAGTACTAAAATATTTATTATCTGTTCTTTAGTAGAGAATAGTATGCTGGTAAACTATAAAGCTATATTTTCCATAATCCTTAGATTTCTTACAAATGATGTCACTTTTAAACACTAGAACTATGAAACACTTCCTTGATGAATCCACATAAATCATATACTTCTCTCAATTTGTCTAAACAATTGTAAGTAATACTCTTCAAGGGAAGACAAATAAATTATGTGGACAAATTTTATTCTTCATTCTTGTTTAATATAGATTAATGAAGTGTTTGAAGATAATAGGTTTTAAAATAGATTTATAACTTCAAAGATAGTAAGAGATCTTCTGGAGTCTATACTTTACATGTGGGAACCCAGTTTTGATATCTGCTTCCCATGGTTCTATGAATAACACCTAATCACCAACCTGGGAGTAGGCATGGAAAAGTACTATCAAATATATCTCTCACCTAATATACATTAAATGAGATTTATACAAAGGTTTTTGATAACTTTAGATATTTATTTTGCTATGTTGCCTTAAGTTATCAACAAATTTACTATGCTATTATTAACAAAGTTATCAGTGAAATTATTATCAACAAAATTATCAACAAAACTACTATGCTATTATCCATTAAAATATAAGATTGTGTAAATTTTATATACAATTAATTACACAAATTTTATATTCAAATTTAAAATTTAGTTAATACTAGTTTGTTAAAATAAATTAAAAAACATTTTTTTAGATCAATGAGGAGTACAAGTCTTTCATGGTTGTATTTAAGGCACATAGTGACAGTGATTTAGGACCATTCCCACCACCAGTGCTACCCTTCCTCCACCAGAGTTTGCAGTATGCTTCACCCTTAGCCCCCTGGTCTACCAGTGTAACAGGTCCATTTTGTGTTTAGTTTGTTATGGTTTGGGCCACTTGATTCTATTGTCATTGACTTTGGCTTGGGTATTTAGATCTGATTCCCCTACTCCCCCTCCCCCACATACTCAATGTTCCTGAGACCACTTGGCCCCTGGGTCCCATCTAAATTTTTTTTCTTTTCTCAATTTGTAGGAAGACATAGAAATATGAGGCAGAACAAAATGATTCATGTTCTAAGATTCTGTTGAAAATGGCAGAAGCCCTTATCTTGAAGATATAAATAAAATTAAAGAAGACTGGGGCCAGTGAGTTAGCATAACAGTAGGACAATTGCCTTGTGTGTGGCCTACTAGAGACAGACCCTGTTTCCATCCCTGGCGTCTCTTATGGTCCCCCCCAGCCTGGAGCAATTTCTATTTCTGAGCGTAGAGACAGGAGTAACCCCTGAGCTCCCAGTAACCCCTGGAGTGGCCCAAAATCCAAAATCAAAACAAAACAAAGCAAAATTAAAAGAAGGAAAAAAAGGAAGAAGCAGATGTAGCTTTTTTTTTTTTTTTTTTTTGGTATTGGCACAGTAAACGTTGGGGGAATTTAGAAAGGAAATTCCCTTGGCTTAAGAGATACAGAGTGACTCCTTCCATGAAGCATACTGTAATAATATTGACTACATGCTCCAGACATGTTAGTTGTCCAACTCCAAGGTCTTTATCGTCCCAGGAAACGTTCTGCTCAGTAGTGCTTGTCCTATTCAATCTTCTGTAGAGATCTTGGTTTTCACAGATCCTAGAATGGAGTGTCTTCTGATTTCATCTCTTAGGTGTTAAGGTAGGGCAACCTAATTCTATATACAATTAAGTACACAATTTTTATATTGACCAAATTAAAAACTTTAGTTAATAGTAGTTTGTTAAAATAAATTTTCTAGTCAGCATTTTTTTTATGAATGGATAGTTTTTGTACAATGGTCTTAACTACTGGCAATCTATATTCTCACAACCATCAATGACATAACTTGTATCAGGACTTGTTTAACTAAATAGTATATTTGATTTAGTCATAAACCAAATCCAACTTTCTTTCTTAGATCATTTTCATTTTCTAATAGACCTTTGGCTTTAAAAATCAGTCTTTCTAGTAAATCTAAATAATACAACTACAAATTGTTCATAATATTTAATATTAATGTTATTTATTATGAAGAGATTTGTGGATAAAAATGTTAGCTTCAAATCAGAGCATATTAGGATAATAAATCACTAAATACATTTTATTTAATGTAAACTTTATATTAGGTTAAGTGCCTTTAACATAGGGCATTAATATAGAACGCCTTCCACCCTCTCTACCTCCTTTCTTTCTTTCTTTCTTTCTTTCTTTCTTTCTTTCTTTCTTTCTTTCTTTCTTTTTCTTTCTTTCTTTCTTTTTTCTTTCTTTCTTTCTCTTCTTTCTTTCTTTCTTTTTCTTCTTTCTTTCTTTCTTTCTTTCTTTTCTTTCTTTCTTTCTCTTTCTTTCTTTCTTTCTTTCTTTCTTTCTTTCTTTCTCTTTCCTTACTTTCTTTCTTTCTTTTTCTTTTTCTTCTTTCTTTCTTTCTTTGTCTGTTTCTTTCTTTTTTCTTTTTTTTCTTTCTTTCCTTTTCTTTCTTTCTTTTCTTTCTTTCTCTTTCTTTCTTTCTTTCTTTCTTTCTTTCTTTTTTCTTTCTTTCTTTCTTTCTTTCTTTTCTTTCTTCTTTCTTTCTTTCTCTGTTTCTTTCTTTCTTCTTCTCTTTCTTCTCTGTTTCTTTCTCTGTTTCTTTCTCTGTTCTTTCTTCTTTTCTTTCTTTCTTTCTTTCTTTCTTTTCTTTCTTTCTTTCTTTCTTTCTTTCTTTCTTTCTTTTTTTTTCTTTCTTTTCTTTCTTTTCTTTTTCTTCTTTCCTTTTTCTCCTTCTCTTTCTCTTCTTCTTCCTTCCTTCCTTCCTTCCTTCCTTCATTCCTTCCTCATTCCTTCCTTCCTTCCTTCCTTCCTTCCTTCCTTCCTTCCTTCCTTCCTTCCTTCCTTCCTTCCTTCCTTCTTCCTTCCTTCCCTCCTCCTTCCTTCCTTCCTTCTATCCTTCCTCCTCCTTCTTCCTTCCTTTCTTTCATTAAATCATCATGGATACAGAGTAAATAACACCAATTTCTCCAGTTACCTTACCATTTCTCATTCCACCTCCACCCCAGCCTGCTTCTATGGCGGATACTTCTCTTATCTCTCTCTCTCTCTTTATTTATTTACTTTTTTTCTTGCATACTGTAGTTTGCCAGACTGTTTTTGAAGGGGTATCGTGTTAATCACTGTGTTTTCTTTCAATTCCTAGTTCTTGTCAAATGATCACTTCCAGCTATTAATATGTAGACTTTTTAATATTCAGAGCTTTAAACACCCAATTAATTTTAAAATAAAGTATGTACATTGTCTAAATTGTATAATATATATTATTATAATTATAATTATTTTTCATTATAATTTAATCTATAATTTTATAGTAATACTTATGAAAAATCTCAGGTTGCTTTTCTCATTCAAGAAAGAACTACTGGCTAGAGAGATAATATAGTATTTGAGTACTAGCCTTGCATGCAGTGACTCTAGTTTCATCTCTGGAAGATATGGAACTAAAATTCCTTGGAGATAGCAAATAATTCCAAATTAAAAGAATGAATTGTAACAAACAAATAAAAGCAGCAAATTAAATAAATCAAATAAACATGAACTTTAAGGAAGAATTTATTTTTGGTAACAAATTAAATATATTCACTGCTATTTTAAAGGAGAGTAGAAAATGATTATTAATAATAATCCTGCCAAGAGAGTTGTATTTTGTTCTACATTATGTATGGGCAGAGAAAAATATGATAAATAACAGGCCATTTTTTTTTTGTAGTCTAAGACTTGAGAGTCCAAATCTCTAGAATGAGTGAGAAGAATGTAACACTATATTTTTTTAGGAAGCAGATGTGTTTGTAACAAATTTTTAGACAGCTAAAATAGAAGAATAGTGATATTTGGCAGCATTCATGCAGTGAGTGTCAGTTGTGTATACTAAATTCTAAAGACTATCTTAAGTCCAAGACTTATAACTGTTTATGACTCTCCATACACTCTGCGATTTTAGAAATATAATAGTGTTGGTTTCACACTGATGAAAACTCAGGCCATTTATATTATCTTGTTCTCAATAGGGACCTAAGAGAAAATTATTGCCGAAATCCAGATGGGGCTGAGTCACCTTGGTGTTTTACTACTGATCCAAACAACCGAGTTGGCTACTGTTCCCAAATTCCAAAATGTGACGTGTCAAATGGACAAGGTAATAGTTAAACATTTGCAGTATGGGATTGATTGTATTCTGAGGAAATATCAGTGAAGGATTCTCGTAACAGCAGAAGATCTACTTGTTGCACTGGTGAAACTGATCAAGAAACAAACATACCAAGCCTGAAGTTGGATTTTTTAAATATATTAACTCACTCAACATTTTTTCTGTTTGTCTAGGAGTTCCAGACACAGTTCTAGGCACTTGGACTAAATCAATAAATAGAACAAAGTTCTCTAACCTCATGGCACTAATTTCCAGAAAACAGAACAGGAAAAACAAGCACAGTGATGAGGAAAGCTCATTTGTGGCAAGTGCTAGAAAGATAAATGCCCTGAGAATAGTGTTGGGATATTGCTATTTCAGATTTAAATGATTTGAGATCTTACATAGTATAGGATAATATTTATAATATAAATCAATTTTGAAATAATACATATTATATGTTAGAAATCAGTCTGTGTCAGATTCATGAGTTTTAAAAGAGTCTTTTAGGAAGAAATGAAAAGGGCATGAGTTGGGAGACAGCTTGAAAAATTACAGAGAAGCATGTAATTGTAAGTTGGCACAGAAAAATGAAGATAGATAGTAACCAGAAATAAGGTCAGAGAATAATTGGACTGTTTTAGATCTGCATTTAAAAAATACTCAAAATAAAAAATTAAAACAATAAAAAGCTTTTCTTGAGCCAACAAGGTAGTACAAGAGTTATGGCTCTTGCCTTGCATGTGGCCAACTCCAGTTGAATCTCTGGTACCACAGACGTTCCTCTGAGCAGTGAGTCAGGAATAAACCTTGACTGCCATTAGCTGTAACCTAGAACAAACTTCTAAATAGTGTTGATAATCCTGATATATGCCATATTTAAGAGGTGACTATTAAAAATTCATTTTATATCAATGAAAATTGCATTTTACTTTAAAATATGATTTATAAATGTATGCCAACATTAACTTATTCTATTTATTTGCTTATTTATTTTGGGAAGTTTGGGGCACCAAACAATGGTTAGGGGTATTCATGCCTCTAGAGGTGGGAAAACCACATGTAGTGCCAGAATTCACTCAGTTCAACCACATACAAGGCATACATATCCCCCTTTGTCCCTGTACTACCCTCCCCAGATATTTAATCTATTAATATAGAGACTTAAATGTAGTCAGTAATAATATGCTAATTTACAAAATCCAAAATTCTCATACTGCTGCATTAACTGTAAGGATTATTATATAAAAATCTAATAACATGTTATGTAAGAATAGATTTCTGTAATTACTTTATAGATATTTTTATATAGCTTAGTATAAACCAGAAGCTTATACAGCAGTTGTTCTCATTTCCCCATACCCACATGAATTAGCAGCAATTAAGAGAGCAAGACAGAGACAGAAAAGATCCAGCTGGTAACCAACGTCTTAATTACTGGTTTCAAATTCATTTCCAACTGACCTTTTAAATCTGCCAAAAAACAGTGAAACTGATTAAAAGGAAACTCTTCTCTGTCCTCTATCACTGCACTCAGAATTGTTGATGAAAAAATGGCAGTGACGAAAAGCTGAAGGATGTAAAAGCATTTATCAAATCTGAAGTAATAAGACTTTAAATTTGGCTGAGAATTGTTATAATGATACATGAAAAATATGATTATTTACAAATTAATACCTGCAATTCATTATACCAGATATGTCCAAGTTTCAAAATTACTATTTATTTTAATAAATTATTACTTTTTAAAATTTAATTGAAAGATAACTTTTCTAGGGCTGGAATGATAGCAAAATGGGTAGGACATTTGCTTTGTATGCAGCCAACCCAGGTTCCATCCCTGGCATTCTATATGGTCTCCTAAGCCTAAAAGGATTGATTGCTGAGGGCAGAGCCAGGTAACCCTAAGTACTGCCAGGTGTGACCCAAATACCTAAATTAAAAAAAACAAACAAAACATTTGCTGTTCTCTGCTTCATCAAAAACATCTTGATGGATGTTGCAAGTCAGCCCCTGAAGAGGTTGACCGATGGAGGGATGGAGGATGAGGTCTTTCCCCTCCAGCTCAGAGCACGCTTCTGCCACCCTGTTCAGCCGGCGGTTCTGAGGTGAAAAGGCGGGTAAACAGCTCGCAGACAGTCAGGCTTGTGGAAATATTAGCTTTATTCCGTGGACAAGACTGAAGTTTAAAGTCTCAGCATCAGTTTCAGCCAAAAAGTCCCCCGCCTTCCACAGACCCTTGTTTTTATCCCCCAGAATCAGGTACCACCCAATGGTGGGATCAGATACCACCCAATGGTGGAAGCAGAATCAGGTTCCACCCTAGGGTGGGGGCAGAATGCCAGGTCACACCCTAGGGTAGGGCACAATCACCGATCAGGGTAGGGTCAGTAACATAATAATCCCATAAAATGTTTACATACACAACAGATGGATATCTTTTTCTAAGTACAAAGGTCATTTATTCCAAATCCCTTCACTACCTACTAACACCCATGATCCTATCACTCCCTAATCTGAACTAATTACTGAAATAGCCAGTTTTGCTTTGACCTTTGTCATAAAATTTTTTCCCTTATAGAAGTTGGAATAGTGTAGTTAACATTTTAAGTTATGTAGGGTCAGAGAGTTGATCAGAGATCTTAGCATCACAGGCAGGCCCTGGTAACCACCAGCACCACTGCACCACAATACTTTATAATTCTGAAGCGGATCCCAAGCAATTCTAGGGTTCTTCTGTCAATTAACACCACATGAATCAATTAATTTATTTTTTCAGAAACAAAAATTTTATAACATAGTTCTTTCTTTTTTCTTTTTTGTTTGTTTGTATTTAATTTGGGGGGAAGAACACTCCTGACAGTGTCCAGGATTAACTTCTCACTCCTGGTAGTGCTAAAGGGACAATATGGGGTGCCTGGGATTGAATCCAGGTCTACTGTGTGCAAGGCATGTGTCCTACCCACTGAACTCTTGTCTCTCTGGCCCAATCTCTTTCCTTTTTAGAAAAATTGTTTAAACCCCTCCATATTCTACAAGGTACAATTATTATAGTCCAATTATTCTCTGACCTCATCTCTGGCTACTATCATGACTGCTCAGTGTCAGCCACAATTATGTACTCTTTTTTTAATTTTTCAGTCAATTTGCACTTCATACCATTTTTATTTTCAGCTTTTTTTTTTTGAGAATACTCTTAGAAGCAGGCCCATGACATTGTCCCTTTTATTTTTAAAATACATATGGCATATTTAATTTGATGCATATATTTTCATCTGAATGAAGGAAAATTTAGCTAAAAACTATACTTTAATCTGAGTTATTCTAATATTTGACTTTTATGATTTTATAGTACTTTGCTTCAATTTTTATGTCAATTAAATTTATATGCTTGTAACTAGAATGATATTTCAGCAGGTAAGACACATCTTTGCATGTGGCTGACATAGGTTCAATCCCAGGCACTACATATAGTCCCCTAAACTCTACCAGGAGTGATCCCTGAATTCATGATCCAGGAATAAACACTGAGCATGGCAAATTGTGGTCAAAAGCAAAACAATATTTAAAAAGTTTTTGTTGTACATTTCTTAGTATTTATTTTTTTCTTTCCTTATAATTCACTTTTAGATTGTTATCGTGGGAATGGTAAAAATTATATGGGCAGCTTGTCCAAAACACGATCTGGACTAACATGCTCAATGTGGAACAAGAACATGGAAGACTTACATAGGTGTGTAAATTTCTTTCTTTGAATATAAGATTGTATAGTGTTAACAGCAGGTATGTAAATTCATATTTAGATTGCTATTTTATTTTATATGCCATGTTAGATAAAAATCAGAATAAGTGATTTGGTCTAAAGTATATTTACTTATATACTGTGATAGATACTACGAAGATTACTAAAATATTTTTAATTAACTAATATCAATTGTCATTTATATTAACTTAATTTCATTTAAGTGGTAAATCTAGTGTTTTAAAGGGGACCTACTATATTAATATGCTTAGAATTTCTTATTATTTATTAATACTGACTTATAGAAATAATAATTTACATATCTTAAATATTTAAATAAAAACAATCATAGTTTCTTAGGTATCTTTATAGTTGACATAAATTTCATTAAAATTAAGTAATATATATATAATTATAAAACAATACTAGGGCAGGAATGATAACACAGCGGTAGGATATTTGTCTTGCAGGTGGCCAACACAGAATAGACCTGAGTTTGATCCTGGCATCCCATATGTCTTTAGAGCTTGCCAGGAACAATTTCTGAGTGCAGAGCCAGGGTAACCCATAAGAGCCGCCGGTTGTGGCCTAACAACAACAACAACAACAAAATTTATACACATTCACAAAAAAGATAGCATATTTTTTGTTTGTTTGTTTTGGGGCCACACATGGCAGTGCTCAGGGCTCACTCTTTGCTCTGTGCTTAAGGATCATGCCTGCTGGACTCAGAGAACCATATAGGTTGCTGTGAGCAAATACTGGTTTGCTGTATCAGCTATAAATTCCCTACTCACTATGCTATTACTCTTGCCCCAAAGGTAGCATCTCTTTTTATTTAGCAACAGTGATACTGTATAAAAAAATTAAGAGGAAGTGTGATTAATATTGTTACATAAAATAGATATTTTAGTAAGTATTCTGTAATATATGGATTAGAATATAAAAGTAAAGGTTAGTTACTTTGACGAAGCACTGACAATGTAATTAATTTACACATTCCCATATGGAAAATATTTCTTAATGTAGGAAAGCACATAGAAACTGAATCACTTAGCAGCAATGCTATTTTAATTTAAAGTCTTCTCTTCCAGTGTGACAGACAAGTGATGATAGTTTTAATGAGTGTGTTTCACAGAAAACAGTGATAATTCTAAAGCAGTTTTAACAAACACTGGCAATTTACAAATGTAAACTGCACTGCACTTTTACATCTCCTAGTCTCCACAGTGAAGTATCCACATCTTCTACTATCCACATTAAAGAAACTAAATAAAAGTAGTGATATTAATTTTAATAGTAAAGCTTATTAATTCAATATATCTATTTTTTCTTTGGTTTTTGAGCCACACCTGATAGTGTTTAGGGTTTACTCCTGGCTCTGCATTTAGAAATTACTTTGTATTTCTTAGGCCAGGGGAATTCCCTTTCTAATCTCCCCAATTTTTACTGTGCCTCTGCAAAAAAAAACAAAACAAAACAAAACAAAAACACACAAATTAATTTCTTTTTGTAATTGTTGTTGCTTGTTTTTTTCTTTTCTTTGCCGTTCTTTTACCCTGTGCTTTGATTCATCTTTATTTTAGGACTGTGATTAGTGTTTGGTTGTTGTCTTTATTGCTGTGGTGCCTTTCAGGTTTGTTTGTTTTTGTTTTTTGGGGGGGTTGATTTTTATGTTTTCCTCCCTTTTCCCTTTATTTTCTACTCTTTTTTTTTTCCTTGGGACACCAGGATTCGAACCAACCAGTTTTGGTCCTGGATCGGCTGCTTGCAAGGCAAATGCCACTGTGCTATCCCTTTATTTTCTTTAACTGATTTTTATAGTCTCTAGAAGGTCTCCTCTGGTTTCTTGCTTGTTTGAATTTTTGTCCCCCCCTTTTTTCTTTTTTTTTTTTCCTCCTACCTTCAAACAGAACCATATAACTTGAACCATCTTGTTCTGCCTCACAAATTGAGGGAGAATGATGGAGGGCACCAAAACCAAACAGTCCTATGATCATTGAGTAGAAATATAAAATGATCAGACTTAAACACCAAACCCAAAGCCAAGGACAACAGAATCGATACCCAATCGACAACAAGTTAGACACAGAAGGGACCACTTATACTAGCAGCCCGGGGGCACAGGAGGGGCAATATGGGATGCATGCTGGGAACAGGGGTGGAGGGAGGACAACAATTGGTAGTGGGAATGCCCCTGATTCAATGTCACTATACCTAAAATACTACTGTCAATGATTTGTAATCCACTTTGGTCAAAATAAAAATTATTAATAAAAAAATAACCTAAAAAATAAATTACTCCTGGTAGGCTCAGGAGACCATACAGGATGCTGGGAATCAATCCTGGGTCAGCCACGTGCAAGATAGGTGCTCTACCTGCTGTGTTATCATTCCAATCCCTGAATCTAATTCTTTCAATTTCAATATTTAATATAGAAGCTATTATATCTTAACTTTTATGTTGAGGCTTATAATAAGGTATATATAATTATATTACCTCTAAATTTAGACTAATCATATACAAATTCTTAGTAGTTATACATAGCTAATAATATTGTGCACCATAACTCTAGGACTATGAAGATAGACAGAATTCTGTACACAGATTCTAACATAAATGCTAGCAAACAGCAAATGTAAATACTATGTTATCAAGTCTATAAAAAGCAAAGTAATTTATGTTATGGAAGTGCAGAAAAATGAAACCCAAGGAGAAAAAGGGCTTGTAATGTAAAGCTGTATGTTGCTCACTCCAGTTTGATATCCAGATCTTAATTTCTTAAGCATCACAGGAGTCACTTCTGAGCAATGAATCAATTGTATTCACTGAGCATCATGTTCCCAAACCACCATTTCAACCTGTAAAAGTTGAAAATAAAAACAAGTGCTTAAAAGTGCAACTGGCTTGAGAGATAGTAAAGCAGGGAACGTGTTCATTTTGCATGTAGCTGATCAAAGTTAAATCTCCAGCACTGTATATGGTCCTGGAAGACAACCAGGAGTGACTCCTGAGCTTAGTCCTAAAAATGCTGGGTATGGGTCCCCAAACTAAAATCAAGCACAGTCAATAGAAATTGCTAAGTCAGATTTAGATTCTGCGGAAGGCATCCTAGAAAAGGAAGCATTATATGTGCTAAACAAAGTAAGTAGGAGCTGGAAAAAGAAAAATACAGAAAAATTAGCTTGTGAAGACAACTAAATATTGAAATGTTTGAAAAGCATCTATGATTTTGCTGAGTTGGAACATTCAAAAATTTTGTCAAAGTCATCAGGTAAATTTTTCAGTGACAAGAGTATATAAAATCTTTTAAACTGTGTTTAGCATTAAAGGAAATGCAAGATCTTAAAAATGAATTGGTCAAATTAAATACTGGTTTAAAATTTTATCTTTGAAAGCACCAAGATTAGCAACAACAAAAAAGATGGGATGGGTAGGACAAAACTTTACCTTTGTGATTTCACATCAAAAGTTAATTTTGTTAAGTGAAATAACTTTGAGTCGAACTAGTTTGTGCCCTGGGGCTATTCCCAAGTCCACAGAGTCACTCAGGTAATGCATAGAGGACCAGTCTAAACTCAGGACTTCTAAAGGCAAGTAGAGTTTAGTTCTTTAACTTTTGCTTCAATTCAATGATAGTAAAAGTATTCATACATTAGAAATTAGTTGTCCCTCAGAATGCCAATGTAAAGTATTAGAAATTTATTGCTATCCTATTGGAAATATGTGTCATGCTTATTTAAGAATCATACTGGTAATAACTCAATTCACTGAGATTGTTTTTGATTTCCTCAAGCAATAAAAAAATCATTTGGAATTACTCTGTAGGAAATTAGTGAATGAATAAATTACTTGGTATCATTTTTGTTTTTAGAAAAGATTGAAACTTATAAAGATGGTCGAATATATCTGGTTTTGAACATTGATTCAGGAAAGAGCTATGTGTTCAAACTCTCACTCTACTGCTGCTAAGCCATGTGACCTTGGCCAAATACTTATCTTCAAAATTGAGTTTTATTAAAAAGCATAATATGGATATTGTCTCAACAGGTTGCATATATATATGTCACAAATAATGGAATCTGGCATGAAGTATTATATATTGCTATTGTTACCGGTTTAAAAAATAAATGAGTTGGGAAAGATAGTTCAAACCTCACATTTAAGCTCCTGCCATTTAAATGTATGGTAAATTCTCTATATTTAAATATGGTTATATTTATATATGGCTTATAGCACTTGGAATTCAAACATTCAGTTAGGTAGATATATTTCTTGATTTGATCAGAAAGTAAAATTAGACTTCATTAATGTTATTGAAGTAAATATAAATACTAATACAGAATGGCCATGATCCAATTTTCATTGCAGTTAAAATGTAAAATGAGGTTTTCTTTAAGATGTAAAATGTTCAGTATGTATTGATAATGTGTTTTATTATATGACCCATGAAATTTTAGAATTCTATTATTTTGCTAGCATATTATTATATTCTAGGTTTCTTCCTACATTTGTCATAATGATGATGCTGATGAAATGTTATGCATCTATGACATGAAGAGATGCTTTTGCAGTAGCCTGCATTTTCCTTGTCTTTTTTCTTTCATTTTTTTTTGGGGGGGCCACACCCAGCAGTGCTCAGGGGTTACTCCTGGCTATCTGCTCAGAAATAGCCCCTGGCAGGCTCCGGGGACCAGATGGGACTCCGGAATTTGAACCAATGACCTTCTGCATGAAAGGCAAACGCCTTAACTCTATGCTATCTCTCCGGCCCCATTTTCCTTGTGTTTTTATAGCCTTGCTTTTCTTTGCCATGTATCCTTGTTTTACAGTGTTTTACCATGCCTATGCTTAATGGTTTTGTTGCCATAGCTCTGTATTTATTAAATCCAACAGACACAAAATAGCATTTTTGTTACATTTACTACAAATCCAGATCTCTGATTACTAAAACAACAAAGTAAATTTTAGACATCATTAATATTCACACCAAGTTACAGCTTTTTTAAAATCTTTTATGGAATTTTGTATCTTTTATGGAAGTTGTCTGTTAAGATTATATTTTCTCAGTAGTATTTTGTTTCTCATGGATGAAATGAATATCTTGTGATGTTAAGACCTTGTTGTTTATGCAGACACATCTTCTGGGAACCAGATGCTAGTAAGCTGAATAAAAATTATTGTCGAAACCCTGACGAAGATGCCCATGGTCCCTGGTGTTACACAGGGAATCCTCTCATACCTTGGGATTATTGCCCTATTTCTCGTTGTAAGTATATTTCATTCTTTTTTAGCTGAAACATTTTAAATATGCTGAATCTTGCCACATTGAACTCCTTTTCATTGTTACAAATAATATAGGTGAGTGTGGAGCAGCTTTGGACAGCTAAACATATATATATATATATAATTTCATCTTTCTTTTTGACAAGGATAATTTCTGTTTATGTTTTAAAGATTTCCATTTGGAAGCCAGATGCAATAATTGACCATGATTCTAAAATGAGCTAGAATGTGCCACCAGTTACCAACAATATTACCTATTCAGCCTCTGAACATAGTAGAACTCTCTGCAAAGTCTTTCATCCAAAAACAGACCCATGAATAGATTTGAAAGAATTGTGCTTTCATTTCATTCTCAACTCTTTAGCCGAAGACAAAGAAACCTGGAACATTCTTTTTTTGTTGTTGTTGGGGAGGGGGTTCTTGCCACTGTTTATGAGAAGGGGGGGCTATATATCATGCCACATATGAAACTGTAGTTTGATATCCTGATCCCAGCTATATTATATTTTACTATAATAGTAAAAGATCTGTATTATACATGTTTGTTTGATATATTTAATTGTAAATTAGCATTTATTTAAAATACAAAACAATTGTTAATAAGTAAAGGAAAATGAGCCATCTAGAATATTAGTTAATAAACTGACATTAAACTTATTAATAAGATATAGATATGAAAACATAGAGAAACCATTTTTATCTATCAGGTTGGGACAGAAGGAAATAATTATTTATGACAACATTAATGAAAGCCTGGGTAATTAGGCTCTTTCAATACTGCACTATGTTTTCAATGAGCAATTGGGTCTGGAAATAACTTTGGGAAATGTATCAGGGCTTTGCAGTCTTGTGATTTATTGACATCTGGTCTGATAAATCTTGTTTAGTAGGCTGTGTAAAGAATTGTAGGATGTTGACTTGGGTTCTTGATTATCTTGCTGGCTAAGTCTTCAAGTCATTTTACTCAAAACATTTCCAGACACTGCTCTATGTCACTTGGGTTCAAAATCACTTGCATCAAGCATTGAGAATACTGGTAAAGACTAATGTCTTGAAATGGAAGAATGCTCTGATCTTTCATATAAAGCTGTGTCAAAGGCTAGAAACCATTTTATTATATCATATATCCCTTAGCAATATATCATAGCAAACATCTTTAAATATTGTTTTATATAATATTATTCTTTCAGAGCTTTGTTTTAGAAAGTTTTTCTGTGAGAAAAACCCATAAAGTTCCTTGAAATAAGTAGAAAAGAGTCTTTAAAAAGGAAAAAAAAAAATACCTTCCTTGGGGCTGGTGAGGTGGCGCTAGAGGTGTCTGCATTGCAAGTGCTAGGAAGGACCGCGGTTTGATCCCCCGTTGTTCCATATGGTTCCCCCAAGCCAGCGGCAATTTCTGAGCACTTAGCCAGGAGTAACCCCTGAGCATTAAACGGGTGTGCCCCCCCCCCCAAAAAAAAAACAAAAGAGTCTTTAAAAAGGGAAAATAGGGACCGGAGGGGTAGCACAGCGGTAGGACTTTTGCCTTTTCCATGGACCGATCCCAGTTCTATTCAGGCTTCTCATATGTTCACCCAAGCCTGCCAGGAGCCATTTCTGAGTTCAGAGCCAGGAGTAACCTTGAGCACCGCGGGGTGTGAACCAACACCGCGCCCCCACAAAAAAAATAAAACTAAAAGGGAAATTAATAGGAACTAGAGAGATAGTACTGCTTTTGTGTTGCATGTTGTGAACTAGATTTTCTCCGTCATGCCATGTGTTTCCTCCACCCCCACCACACAGACACACAGGTACTGAAACACAGAAACACACACACACACGAAAGGGATACAGAGAATCACTTTTGTTAATTTAAAGCATCGTGGTTTACAAATGGCCTTATTTGGGCTTCATTTGCAATGTGCTAACTCCATATACTCCAGTGTCTGCATTCCTGCAACCAGTCCCAAGTGCCATCCACCTCTTCTGTGGTAAGCTTTCTACTAAACACTAGTTCTCAGTTTCTTTTCCTTTTCGCATTGTTATTTCCATACAGTGATTGAGTGAGTGAGAGAAGTAGGTAGACCTGTATTCTTGAATACAGGCAAGGTGGGGGAGGAAGGAGATAAGGGCATTGGTGGTAGGAAGGTTGCACTGGTGAAGGGGGAGGTGTTCTAGTTTTATAACCAAAACCCAAGTACAAACATGCTTGTAATCATGGTGCTTAAATACAGATATTATTAAAAAAAAAAAAAAAAGATTAGAGAACCTTGCAGGAAGCTGACCATGATTGGATTCCCCGCTTCCCCATACCACACACCTACTAAGCATATTGGCATTGCATATTATTCCCCAAGCATTACCTTGATTCACTTTGATCTCAGAGTCAGGAATAGCTCCTGGTACCATCTGATGTGACTGGAAGGAATCACACTCCTCATCACCCCAAATAGAGATGAAAAGAAAAGACAATATTGATCTAAAATATAACACAAACCCATAGATTCTACAATTAATATGATATTAAAGAGGTAATTTTTAACAGCATAAATAGTAATTATATTTCATAGAATATGAGCATTAAGAGAAACTTCGAAAATTCATTTTAATCATGCATACCTATAATTCATTTGGAACTTAGCCTAATTTTAATCGAGTTCTTTATTAAAAAAAGAGTTCTTTATTATACTATATTGATTATCTGCCTGCCAATTTAATATTTTTTATTTCATCAGCTACAATCATAGCAATTTAAAGTTATTAGTATTTTTCTAATGTCCATTTACTTCTCCATGTTAGTGTCTATACAGGCTCTTAAATGTTCTTTTATGAAAGTTATCTTTTAAGTTTTAATACTAAAACAAACAGGCAAGTCTAACTCTTGGGAAATAACTGTGTATATATTTTGTTCGGTTTTTTTTTTTTTTTTTTTTAGTTTTTTAAAAGTAGCTAAATGATTATTTTTCTAAATACTAGTTTTACTTCACTATATGTCCACTATTAAAAATATGGCAGGTTGGGCTGGAGAGATAGCATGAAGGTAGGGCATTTGCTTTGCATGCAGAAGGGCAGTGGTTCAAATCCCGACATCCCATATGGTCCCCTGAGCCTGTCGGGTGCGATTTCTGAGTATGGAACCAGGAGTAACTCCTGAGCACTGCCGGGTGTGACCCAAAAACAAAAAACAAACACAAACAAAAAAATGGCAGGCCATAGAATATTAAGTGATTTAGAAAGAATAATGAGTAAATTGTTTGATTGCTTTCCTGAGGGAATTGTAAAAGCTACAACTGGCTTTTAGCATGGAAATATAGTTCAGAGAAAAACACTTATAGAATTTTAGAAAACTGTGATTTAGTTTATAAACCTACCTGACACAAAGCTCTTATAATTTATCTTTTAAAAAAATACCTTCAACTAACATTTTAAAACTGACAATTAATAGTGTGCTGTTGAATGAATTTAGATGTTTATAGTATTTGGTTAAATGTTATTGCATATAAGTCATTAATTTCAATATATTCTGAACATTAATTTCAATAAATATTTTTACAATGTCATTTTACTAAGGATTATTTATAGCCAGGATTTAGTTTTGAAAATTTTCCTCTTGATGAAAGGCTAATACAATATATCTTTGAAAGATCTGCATTTTTATTATTTACTTAAACCACAAAGAATGTATATGTCATTTATATTTGAGAGATATGAATTTTTTTTTTTTTTTTTTTGGTTTTTGGACCACACCCGGCAGTGCTCAGGGGTTACTCCTGGCTGTCTGCTCAGAAATAGCTCCTGGCAGGCACGGGGGACCATATGGGACACCGGGATTTGAACCAACCCCCTTTGGTCCTGGATTGGCTGCTTGCAAGGCAAACGCCTCTGTGCTATCTCTCCGGGCCCAAGAGATATAAAATTTTTTGTTCTGTTTTTGTTGGCCCCACCGAGAGGCTCTCAGGGGTTACTCCTGGCTCTTCACAGAAATTACTCTTAGTAGGCTTAAGGGACCATATAGGATCTGGGGATTGAACCCATATTGGCTGCATGCAAGGCAAACACCCTACCCACTGTGCTGTTGCTCAGACCTCAAGATATAAATGTTTTTATTTTAAAAAATTACTACAAAATGTATTTAACATATTTTAAAACAATTAAATATGATAAATGAAGAAATATAATTTTGTTCATATAAATCTTACTTAGCAGACCTTAGAAAAATTTCAAGTGTTAACTACTAATAGTATAGTAGAATAGTTTCAAAAGCAATATCCAAGGCAATTATTCCAGTTTATTTGCTATGCCTTGACATATTATATGTATATATTTATTAATTTATGTGTTTTAAATTGAACTGCTTTTATATGCAAAATCCTATAAAACATAATAGGTATATAAGCAATGTTTCTTACCCTCAACTTCTTTCTTGATATAGATGTTTAAATTCTTGTAAAAACTAATCATTTAATAAACATGATAAACATAAAAATTTAAGATGAGAATGGGAACATAATTTCTGTCTGGGGATATAGGTGATGTCCATAAAGTTTTGACTTGTGTTAGCACCAAGAATTCACATATATAGGTATTGTAAAGATTGTATATGGGTTAAAGTACATGCCTCCATGTGCCCAAGTATCACTGTGTTCGATTATGAAAGCAACTGCACACCATTAGTACAGGAAACAGCAACATGAGAGGCTCCTTTCCAAGCAATATATAATTATTTTGTTATTTATATACCTATAAATAATAATTTGTTATAATTATTATTATTATTTGGTTTTGGGTACATGCTGTTCTCATTGTACAATTTTGTTTCTATGCTCAGGGATCACTCCTGGTTGGGTTCTGGGAATCATGTAGTGCTTGGGATCAAACCTGGGTTAGTTGAGCACTAGGCAAGCAAAATATCTGGTGAACGATCTCTCTTTCCTCAGATAGCATACTTTTTTGAGATGCTCATGACTTACCCCAAACTTACTGTTTGAGTGGGAGGTCACTTTCAATTTTGCTTGAGAAACCATGCAGTGCTTAGAATCAAAGCCAGGCCTTCTGCATGCAGAATACATGTTCTAGTCTTTTGCATCATGTTCCTGGCCACCAAAGAATATGTTTTTTGAAATATTTCTTCATTTTTCAGTGAGAGCTCATATTTGATTCAGAGGGTATATAAATAGCTGCATACAGGCGCTTGATGTTTTTATAGGTGAAACTTTTGTAACTGACATATTTCTGTTTCCAACTTTAAAGTGAAATAACATAAAATACTTATAGCATATTTATTTTTCATATTTGAATATTGTGCTAAAGATAGTAATGGAAAGGAAGCTATAAATAAGACTGGCATTTAATGGTCACAGGGAAAAAGCAGAGTGTATTAAGTTTCTTGAGATTTTGCTCAGATTATGCTGGAGGGCCAAAGATGTGTTCAGTATTGGATCAGATGCTTTGTTTGTGAGAGACCGTAGGTTCAATTCCCAGAACTGTCAAAAAATTAAATTAAAATCATGTTACAGGAGAATTTAGAATCATTTTTAAAAATTCATAACATTTACACTAAACCAGAATCTTCAGATCTGTAGAATCTTATTTTAAACTTATATTAAAATATGAGAAATATTTACTTACAGGAAACTAATTAAGTGTATTAAGCATTAACTATTTATAATCAAAATGCAAATTTCACACTATAAGTGCACATTACATATGAATTATATATATACTTTTAAACATTAGAACTTTTTAGAAATGAATGATAAAGAACTATTTGCCTACCTATTTATTTGATGCATAGAAATAGGTTATTAAAATGCAAATTAAAATGTCAGGAACAGTATATTCTTTCCCATTACAACAACTAAGTAATAAATTTCTATAGCTGGGTTTTGTGTTTTGTTATTGTTGTTGATGTTTTTGTTTGAATTTTCAAGTAAATGACTACTATGATAAAATCTTGATGTTTTATAACAACATTTAGCATCAATCCTAATGAACTACAATGCTGGCTTCAGCTAAATCTAAGACAAAAGCCTCCCACAGGAAAAACTAAAGGAAAAGAGAAATGATAAAATTTAAGCTGTCTTTACCTTTATTCATTTATAATACCTACATGTGGGAAAAGCATAAATAAAATCCTTTAGCAAGTATTAAATCTCTTAATATTTCACATAAAACATTAAAATTTACATCTACAACAAAGGAACCTAAGCCTTTATTTTGTTGCTAGTTTATTTGATTTCAAGAAATTTCTCATATTAACAACCAATTGAATCTGAATAGTTTCTGACTAAATTCTATGCCATCAATGTTGAATAGTCACATATTAAAATTCAGAAAATATCATGGGTCTCATTTATTATTGCATGTAAGTATTTTCAAATTCTCGCATCTTTTGAAGCTTTCTCTTTGTTGAATTAAATCCAGAAGGGAGGTTATGAAAGAATTAACTTATGAAGATTCAGTGTTCTCTTTTTTATAGTACTTTTAAACTATCATAAAAAAATCTCTGGAATATTATAAGAAAACATAGCTATAATTTATTATTCTGTTTTGCACTGACAATTATTGATTTCTATCTTTAAAATTTCTGATCATGTTCTTGAGGTAGTATGGAGTTTTGATCATCATCAAACAATTAAGCAAACATTAAGTGTGAAACTAAATTTGATTTAAAAAATAGTCCAAATAAAAGTTTTAAAAGGAATTTATATGAAATAGTCTATGCAAAAAATAATAAGCATTTTATAATATTCAGTGAAGTAATCATTATTTGTAATATTGAGCATTATTTTTTTAGTTTCTGGTTTTTGGATCACACCTGGCAGTACTCAGGGTTACCCCTAGTTCTGCGCTCAGAAATTGCTCCTGCCAGGCATTGGAGGACGATATGGGATGCTGGGATTGGAACCACTATCCATCCTGGATCAGCTGCTTGCAAGGCAAACACCCTACTTCTATATATGCTATCTCTCTGGCCCCAAGAGTATCTTTTTTTTTCTTTTAATTTTCATTTTGACCAAAGTGGATTACAATTCTTTCACAGCAATATTTTAGGTATATAACAACACTGAATCTGGGGCATTCCCACCACCAATGTTGTCCTCCCTCCACCCCTGTTTCCAGCATGCATCCCATATTCCCCTCCTTTTACCCCCCCCCCCCCAGCTGCTAGTATAAGTAGTCCCCTCTCTTATAGCTTGTTGTAGATTGGGTATCAATTCTGTTGCCATTGGCTTTGGATTTGGTGTTTAAGTATGATCATTATTTATTTCTACTTAATGTTCATAAAACTGTTTGGTTTTGGTACCCTCCATTATTTTTCCCTCAATTTGTGTGGTAGAACAAGATGGTTCAAGTTATGTGGTTCTGTTTGAAGGAAAGAAAAAAAAAATAAAATGGGGCAAAAATAACATAAGCAAAAAATAGGAGGAGTCCTTCTAGAGGCCATAAATATCAATTTAAGCGAAGAAAGGGAAAAGGGAAGAAAAAAGGGAGAAAAATATATCAACAATACAAAAATAAAATGAAACAAAAATCCCGAAAAGCACCACAGCAATAAAGACAACAACCATACAATAACCATGGTCCTGAAATAAAAACAAAACAAAGCACACAAAAAACAATGAAAAAAACAAACAACAATAAAAAAAACTCAAAATATTAATTTGTGCTTCCTTTTATTTTCTTGCATAGGCACAGTAAATATTAAGGAGAAGAGAAAGGGAATTCCTTTGGCCTCAGAAATACAGGATTTCTCCATCCTTGAAGTATACTGTCATGGGAATAACTACAGGCTCTGTATATGTTCTTTTATGCTCCCCTAGGTCCTTTTGTGATGTCTGGAAACTTTCTGCTCCATTGTGGATGATAAAATCAGGCCCTGTAGCTAGAGATCTTGGTATTTACACAGGTCAAAGGATGGAGCCTAGGATGGAGTCTAGTCTTTCTTTATGGTTCTAGGAGTTCTGTTCCATCACTGTTGTTTTAATCAGTCTTCTGTAGTTGGTGGTCTTGATTTTTGCCCCAATCCTAAAATGAAGCATAGGATAGAGTCTTTCATTATGTTTCCAGAAGATCTGCTCAGTTGCAGTTGTCTCAATCAGATCTCTAGAATTAGAGATCTTGGTTTTTTGTACAGATTGTAGGCCAAAGCCTAGACTAGGGTCTTTTTTATTGGTCCCAGAATAAGTTCTGCCCACTCACGGTTGTCGCAGTCAGTCTTCTCTAGAATGCGATCTTGGCTTTTGCACAGATCAAAGGATGACATGTATTCTGATTTCATCTTATTGTTAGGTGGTGAGTTAAGACAACCTGAAGAGCATCTTTTTATTATTACAAGTTGGCATTTATTGGGGGGCAAGAGGCTATAAAATGGCACAAAACATAACAAGGTCAAATGACAGGCTGCTAGTGGGATCAGGTAAGAAGGCGCGAGTGGGTGTCCTGCTGTCCTTGTCAGAGGTCAGACAACTACAAGGAATCCCTCTTCTACAGACATATCTTGAGCTAGCTTTTATTATTATTATTATTATTATTATTATTATTATTATTATTATTATTTGTTTTGGGGCCACACCAGGCGGTGTTCAGGGGTTACTCCTGGCTCTCTGTTCAGAAATCACTCCTGGCAGGCATGGGGGACCCAAGATTTGAAACATCATTGGTCCTGGGTCAGCCACTTGCAAGACAAATGCCCTACTGCTGTGCTATCTCTCTGGCCCTTGAGCTAGCTTTTTTTAATTTTTATTTTGGAGTGGGGGGGGGGTCACATCCGGCAGCGCTCAGAAGTTACTCCTGGCTCCATGCTAAGAAATCGCTCCTGGCAGGCTCGGGGGACCATATGGGATGCCTGGATTTGAACCACCGTCCTTCTGCGTGCAAGGCAAACTCCCTGCCTCCATGCTATCTCTTCGGTCCCTTGAGCTAGCTTTTAATCCCAGCTGTATAACTCAAGTCAACACCCATCAAACTATACCTAGAGTACCAGTAGAATCATGAAGAATAACTTTTCTTACATCACTTATATCCAATTGGTATACTGTCTAGTAAGAAAGAAATATATTATTCAAAGGAGTACTATTTTTTTTTGTGTGTGTGGTTTTTGGGTCACACCCGGCAGTGCTCAGGGGTTACTCCTGGCTTCATGCTCAGAAATTGCTCCTGGCAGGCATGGGGAACCATATGGGACGCTGGGATTCGAACCTATGACCTTCTGCATGAAAGGCAAATGCCTTACCTCCTTGCTATCTCTCCGGCCCCAGGAGTACTATTAAATTTTATAATTAAATAAAATGTCAATACTTTATACAAAAATGATCAAATCCATAAATATTTAGATTTTAGCAAACATTTCATTCTATATAAAATTATATGGTTGAATTTATATATTGTTTATGTTCATTTTACAGGTGAGGGTGATACCACACCCACAATAGTCAATTTAGACCGTAAGTAATCTTTCAAATATGTAGAACATATTTGAGTTCCTATGTGTTATTATTTAGTTCATAAAAAATGTTAACATTACCTCCTACCCATCATCTAATTACATTAAAATTTTAATCACTTTTGCCTATGAATATATATAAAGGAATATGAAAGTATATATTCCATATCAAAATTGAATTATTTATTAAAATATATATAAATTTACATTTAATTTTAAAAGAATTTATATTTCAGTGACATATATCAGAGTGAGAATTCACTACCCTTTATATTAAATTGGGAAGCAAATTTAGAAAGTGTGAAGACATATAGTTGTAAAATCATGTGGCTCTCTATCGTGCTCTGTCATTAAGGCTTTTTGCTTGTTTTCTAGACCACTCGGCAAAGTTGACACAATTTAAGAGGTTCAGTTAATCCTCAAATCAAGAAAATCTTTTGGGAGCTGCTTCTAGTTTATTTTCACATATTTCTTATTCTTGGGCTTTAGGAAGTTTCTCAACTCTTTTGATTTAAGAGACCACCTGCCATGTCTCAAGTGAAGGAAGCAAATGGAAAACTATGGATGAAAACCTTAACATAGAAGTTAAGGAATAAAATACAGGAAAAAGTTATTTCACACAATTCTGATTTATGTCCCTTAGACATAATTATTTTGACATACTAATTACATTATTTGGATGCATTTTATATATATATATATATATATATATATATATATATATATATATATATATATATATGCTGTGTGTGAATTCTGTAGAAATTTAGAAGTATAAACAAAGTTCTTTATACAGTACTTGTTTTTATTTTAGAATGTTTTCCATTAATATTTAGAAATTATAACTATTAATATTAGTCACTTTATGCTTAAGTTAGTGAAGGAAAGACAAATGTGTGCCACATGTTTAGTGAGCAAAACACTAGTACTGTCATGGAAATATGTTAGCATTAAGTTTATTAGAGTTTTTAATGTTAATTTGTCTGATTAGATGTGGATCATGCTTTTTTTTGGCATTGCAACCATAATATTTTGGCATTTTGGCATAATATTTATCTTTTACCTACCAAATTTTGTCTTTCTTGTTTGTTTGTTTGTTTGTTTTGGGGCTATTCCTGCTCAGCTTACTCCTGGCTCTGTGCTCAGGAATCATCCTGGGAGGTCTCAGGGGACAATATCACAGGCCAATGATTGAATATCTGTACACAATAATATTAGGGACACTTGTTTAGTGGTCATTGCTTTGAAATAAGCTGGCAGTCACTGATTATTTAAAAGTAATTTGTCAAAATATTATTTGTGGTCCTCTTTTAGATCCTGTGATATCATGTGCCAAGACAAAACAATTGCGGGTTGTAAATGGGATTCCAACACGAACAAATGTAGGATGGATGGTTAGTTTGAAATACAGGTAATTGTTAATATATGCAGACCATTTGGATTATTAGAGAGTTATATTCCCAGAAATATGATCATGCGTGGCAATGGATGTATCCTTGGTTCAAACAACTTTATGAGGGACTCACAATTTTTCTTCTAGTATTATGAAATCTAGATTTTGCAACTTTTTTTTCTTTTTTGATGATGGTTGTGGTTTTTTATTTTCTTATCTTTTGAGGCCTCACCTGGCAATGCTCAGGGTTACTTCTTGCTCTGCACTCACAAAACCTCCTAGAATGCTTGGTAAACTTATGGAATGGCAGGCTTCAAACCCAGTTTGGCTGTGTGCAAGGAAAGTGTCTTATCCATTTTACACTCTCCCCTGGAATTTTGCAACTTAGACCTTGAGAATTATAATGTTTCATGTTCATAAAGGTTCTAAATGTGTCATAGTCCTTATCATAATGAAACTGTATTTTGATTAAGAAAAAGACAACTGCACAGAAAAGTTTCTTATACCTTATATTACTCAAGATGTTTTAACTCATGTTTTTAATTTACCAAACTCAGAAATTATAATTTTGTTTTCTTTTTATTTATGTTTATTTATGCTTATATATATTTTTAATTTTTATTTTGACCATATTGACTTATCTTTCACAGTACTATTTTAGGTACATATTAACATTGAATCAGGGGAATACCCAGCACCAAATATGTCCTCCCTCCACCCCCATTCCCTTCCTACAACCCATAACCCCACCGAGGAGTAAGTAGTGGTCCCCTCTGTGTCTAGCTTACTACTAGTGATCATATATCTGTTTGGTCCTGTTACCCTCCCTTGTTTCTCCCTTTATTTGAGAGGCGGAGCTAGATAGTTTGAGTTATGTGGTTTTGTTTGAAGGAAAGAAAAGCAATAGAATGGGATAAAAAATCAAATAAGCTGAAAATGGACGGATTCCTTCTAGAGGCTTTCAACCTCAGTTTGAGAGAGGAATGCTTATATATTTATTTATTGGTTTTTTGGGTCACACCAAGCAGCGCTCAGGGGTTACTCCTGGCTTTGTGCTTAGAAATCGCTCCTGGCAGGCTAGGGGGACCGTATGGGATGCTGGGAATAGAACCAGAGTCTGTGAGAAGTTGGCAGCATGCAAGGCAAATGCCCTACCACTGCGCTATCACTCTGGCTCCTATTTATGCTTTAACAGGTTAAAAAATTAAAGTTGTTTCTCCCAGTAGCCCTTCTTTGGACTAGGAAGATTTTTGTTTGTTTGTTTGTTTTTGGGTCACACCCGGCAGCACTCAGGGGTTACTCCTGGCTCTAAGCTAAGAAATTGCTCTTGGACGCTCGGGGGACCATATGGGATGCTGGGATTCAAACCACCGTCCTTCTGCATGAAAGGCAAACTACTTACCTCCATGCTGTCTTTCCGGCCCCATGGACTAGGAAGATTTTCTAATACATATGAGATAGTACTGAACTTGGTTCTGTTTAAAGATATATATCCCTCGTTTATTTCTTCAGTATTCAGATTTAGTATTACATGTTGAGCATACAGAGCTGGGGAGTTTTTCTTCTTGCTAACCCCATCACGTGTTAATCATCGCACTTGTTTTGTTGAGCTTATATGACTTTTATGAATATGATTCCATAGGGTAATTTTCTCTGAGAAATGACTCTTCAGACAGTTTCTGAGACGTAGCATCTCTTTTTTAGTCTCAGATACGCCATTATACACCATCCTTTTTAGATGGATGGTAAGTTCTCTTTGCAGACTTAATCTTAAGTTATCAATCTTATTCATTTAATAATTAGCAAAGATTTCTGTTTTTAAAAAGTTTTATTTAAACACCATGATTACAAGGTTGTTCATAGTACAAATTGCCTCCACAGATAAAGTTGTTTATGATTGAGCTACAGTCATACAATGTATAACAAAAAGCCTGTACCCTTCCTACATCATCTTCCCTTCCACCCACATTTCCTTGCCTGCTTCTGGGGCAGATTTTTTACTTCACTCTCATTCTAAACAGAGGGGGGAGAGAGAGAGAGACACAGAGAGATTAAGAGATAAAGAATGAATTTATTTTTAATAAGGCTATGTATGATTATGTCAGCATTTTAATATTCTTAATTTTTGACTTCTTTCATTGCCATTCTAATAAAGATAGCAAGAATTTATATTTTAAAATACATTCTCATTAAGGAAAATGTCACTGACAGTTGGAGAGCCGTGCAATTTTCCACTTAACTATTCATTGAAGATAAACAATTATTTCGAGGGCTGGAAGATAGTACAGGGTTTAAGCTGCTTGGCAGGCACACAGCCAACCATGCTTCAATCCCAGAACTGCACGTACTACTTAGTCAGCTGGGAGTGACCTCCAAGCATAGAGTCAGGTATTGGATTTGAGCAGTGCTAGGTGGGTTCTAAAAACAAGCAAAAACAATTTGGCATGTCTATTTTTTTAATGTTTTCAAGAACGAATAGCATGTTTTGTATAAAAGCACTTTGAAATAAATGTTACTGAAAAATCAAGCCTAGTAGCTATAAGAATTATATCTTGAATATAAGATAACTTAAAATATGATATAAGACACTAAGTTATAGATATGTTAAATAAAAACTAAATTTTTGGAAACTATGTCTTCACCGAGTGACATTGCTTTAAATACACATGTGATCTAGCATCTTTTTACTTTATTTTCTAAGAACTGTCTCTAATTTTACACTTCTGTACTCTTGAGTCCTCTGCATCTAGTGACTTTCTCCCTCCATGTTTTATGCCTACATCATTCCCATTCTTTAGTTAGCAAAACAAAAAACTTCTATTTAGAAATCTCCCCTGTTCCTTTATATCTGGCCTCTTTTGGAGGAGAGGGAAAATATTGATATATTTTATATAGATACACAGTCTCTTTTAAAGTCTCCATCTTAAAGAAACTCACCAGAGAACTCTAAACTTGTAATAAAGAAACATTTTCCTTTTAGTTCTTAGCAACAGCAGCTGTTTATTCTTTCAAAACATATACTGAGAGGGATAGGAATTAAAAATCAATATATAATTCTATCTTCCTGTGTGGTATAGGCAATAAATAATTGTGATCTTAGTCTGTGTATCTTCTATTACCCTTGGAAACACTGAACATCTGCACTCTTTGGAAATGTAAATTATAAAGAGTTGTACATTTTCTATTGTTTTGCCAAGCAATAATGAATTTACAGAATTTAGTTATTAGCAAATAAATGTACTAATTTGTGTTTCTATATGTTTTATAGTTTTCTACTTGCCTCGCAAAATTGTTTTGACTTTATACATAAAATATATTGCTGGACATAGCTGAGATGATCAAAACAGTTATTTTATTATTTTCTGATTTTAAATTTTGGGTCACATTTAGCAATAACCAGAAGTTATTGCTAGTTCTGCTCTTAAGGATAGAGGAACCATATGGACTGCTCTGAATGAAACTGGGTCAGTAGCATGCAATGCAAGCACCCTAGCAGCTATACTATCAGATTTCTTTTTTATTTTCGTTTTTAGTTTACACCCAGTGGTGCTCAGGGGTTACTCCTGACTCTATGCTCAGAAATTGCTCCTGGTATACTAGGGGGAGCATATGAGATGTCGGGAATCATACCTGGGTCCGTCCTGGGTTGGCTGCATGAAGGAATAATACCTTAAGGCTGTGCTGTCGCTCCAGCTCCTTCTATCAAATATTTTCTAAGTTAATATATCAAAATGAAATTTTGGCAATGAAAGAAGAATACAGCTCTAAGTATTCATTAAGAAAACTTAGATATTCACTTTCTTGTAATCAAACACTGAAC
Source organism: Suncus etruscus (assembly GCF_024139225.1). Classification (NCBI taxonomy): domain Eukaryota; kingdom Metazoa; phylum Chordata; class Mammalia; order Eulipotyphla; family Soricidae; genus Suncus; species Suncus etruscus. The sequence continues at coordinate 107,187,120 of NC_064848.1, forward strand.
TAAAATTGGTGATAATTGTTTTTTGTTCTTTGGTGTTTTGTGTTCATTCTTATTACACTATAATTTTAACACATGCTTTCTTTCACAAGAATAGACTAACACATGAACATGTTGGAAGGTACTCTTTATCCGAGTGTAGAATAATACAAAAGTTGATTTTATAACGTTGTAATTATATTATTTTTTAAAGTATGGTTATAAAATGCCATTTTTCAAAAAGTACTTCTCATTTCACTTCATTTGGGTTAATTGCCATAATTTCTTTTCCAAATTTTTGATGTTTAATTAAAGGGAAGCATAGGTTCTGCATTAATTGGCAAGCTCTTTTTCTGCACAGATCTTTACTTGTTTCTCTTCCCTCCTTTGCATAGAAATAAACATATCTGTGGAGGATCATTGATAAAGGAAAGTTGGATTCTTACTGCAAGACAATGCTTCCCTTCTCGGTAAAGTGTTTTTAAAACCACTATTTATTTTGTGTCTTAAAAATATGTATGGGTACAATTTACCTTTCAGTCTTAGAATGTGTACTCATTTAACAGAGTCCTACTAGCATAGGACAAAAATATTTTAGATTTTGTAAGTTTTGTAAAATGTACTTTGTCAATATTTATTATCTAGGATGTTTTCATTAATGGAATTTTTGGTTTTGTTTTGTTTTGGGGCCATGCCTAGCAGTGCTCAGAAGTTACTCCTGGCTTTCTGTTCCGAATTTGCTCTTGGCTGGATTGGGGACCATATGGGAAATGCCTGGGTTGGCTAAATGCAAAGCAAATGCCCCACCCACTGTTCTATTGCTCCTAGAAAGAAATACTTCTGAATTGTCAGCAATTTTTTATCCTGCTTAACAAACATTTCTTTAATACTTCTTATAAAACAGTAACCTCTAGATTTATCCTAAGAAATTAAAATTAATCTAAGGAAAAATAAGTACATAGTATTTATAATATTTATGATTTTTTTTATAATTTTAAGATTTTAAGTATGAATCTTCATGCTGTCCTTTAACAAACCAAATACTTACATGGCTGAGATAAAATGGAAATTATAACACATTTTTATTTGTATGTTTGGCTTAAATTATTTTTTAACAAAATACTGTCTAACAAACAAAAATAAAAATTATTTTTAGAAAAATAGACACTTAGGATTTTAGCTATAACAAATGTTTCCTAAATCTTTTGGTTTTTAGGCCATACATGGTGCTACTTAGGTATTATAATCTAAACATTGCTGTGCAGAAGGGTTGGGGAAGCATTGCTCCCTGCAGTGTTTCAGAGGAGCTTTCATACCTGGGGATATAGCCCAGGCCTCTAGTACCTAACGAATATATTCACACTAGTTCTCCAGCACAGTTTATGCAATTTAATATGCTCTTCCTACTTATCTGTCTAATTATTATTCAAAATTTCCTATATTGTTACTCTTTATTTTAAATTTTGGTTATTTATCTGCCCTTACAAACTAAAATAACTATTAAATATGTGAATATTACATAATAAAATCACAACCCATGTTAATTTTTTAACCTAGAAATAAAGACTTGAAAGACTATGAAGCCTGGCTTGGAATTCATGATGTCCATGGAAGAGGTGATGAGAAAAGAAAACAGGTTCTAAATATTTCCCAGATGGTATATGGGCCTGAAGGATCGGATCTGGTTTTACTGAAGCTTGCCCGGTTAGTTCCTTTAGAAGATTATAATTTTAATTATAATTGTTGAAGCATTACCTTCATCAAGCATTCTTTATGGAAATGTACTGCAAAAATACACGGCACGTAATGTTTATGTATGTGTATATATCTAAGACACAGACTGAAGTTTTTTCATATATGCAAAAATGAATAAATGAAGTACCAATAATCTGATCAGCCAGATTTAAAACTAAAGTTTAATGAGTAAATGATTTATATATTTAATAGGTAAAATAATCATTATTTAAAAATAACAGAGGCCACTTCTTAAATATTGGCAAGTAAGTTACTCATTTATCAACTACCTATTTCAATATTTACATCATTTTGTAGACAGTGTTTTGTAGTGTTTCTTTAAGATACAGTCTAGTTTATGGGGAAGAACAACAGTAGATGCAGTATAGGTTCTTGTTAACTTTTTAATGATATAAAACTGAAATATATTGCAATGTCATTTTAATAAAATTTAAATTTAAAATTTCTTATTTTTTGTATATATATTAAATACTAACTTTTAGTATGCTAATTTAGTAATGAGTAGAAGATCTTATTGCACGCAGTGTTTCTAAAGTATGTAATACTTCCCTGGTTTAAGATGTTGTGTGAGGGGGTTGGTTGGGAAGAGGTGTCACTGGAAAGATCCAGAGGGCTTGTACAGGCATCAGTTGTGATTGGGGAGCATTTTATTTGTGCCATAAAAAGGTCAATTTCTAGAGTAGTGCTTAGTAATTTTATGTCTAGAATAACAATGATAGCCCAAATTAGTTTGGAGGGCCTCTGCAATAAAGAATGCCTGTCATAATGTTTTCTCTTTTCAGACCTGCAATCCTGGATGATTTTGTTAATACCATTGATTTACCTAATTATGGATGCACAATCCCTGAAAAAACTACTTGCAGTGTTTATGGTTGGGGTTACACTGGATGTAAGCAATTTTGACAAATACATAGAAGTATTATGATTATTTTAGAAACAAAATTCTTTGTTTCTTGTCCTCATTACCCTGCACTGTGGTAATCACTTTCACCACTTTTTTGCACCATTCTAGTGATCAACTCTGATGGTCTATTACGAGTGGCACATCTCTATATTATGGGCAATGAGAAATGTAGCCAGTATCATCAAGGGAAGGTGACTTTGAATGAATCTGAAATATGTGCTGGGGCTGAAAACACTAATTCAGGACCATGTGAGGTAAAAAAATAAATTTTTTAAAATAAAAAATATGTGGTAGATAACATAGTTTACATGTTTATTATTTTTTTCTCATATCAAAATGACTACCAACTTGTTTTAAGAGATAAATTAGAAAAAAACCCTTTTATCCTTGTACATTTATTTGAAGAATTTGAGGCAGTCTGTTGTATTAATGCAAAAAACTATGACAAACCTATCTGCTGAAGAAAAATCCTACTAAATAAATACAAGCAGAAATCTAATAGGGAACTATTCAAATAGAAGTATCTAATATACAATTTGGTATAATATCTTGCATTTTTCTGATGTTTTCTAAATGTGCCTTAACTTCCCAAATTTTCTCTAAAAGAATATACTTTATTAATAATATTATTTAAAATACTGCCTACTTTTGAAACTTGTTAATGGGTTAGTTGTTAAGGCAAAGAACAAGCATGTTTGTGTAGTGTGTGTATAAACAAATCCTATCTTCAAAATATAAAAGGTCAAAGTTTGTGATTTTAAGAGCTTGGACATTTTCATTTGTTAGACAACTGTTGTTTCAACTTGGCAGCATTCCTAGTTCTATTTTACACAGACAAGCTGTTAAAAGTTATTTTAGAGTTATTATGAATAAAAAAAGACATGGTCTCTAAACTTACGAGTTGTGGTTTGGTAGATCTTATGTTTAGCAAAGCATAGAGTTAGTACAATTATAGTGAAATGTCTTTTATCATGTTAGGAAATATCCTAAGTTATGGAACATAAAATTTTGTTGGAATGCATGTTTTATACATAATTAGCAAAGATGGCTCTTAAATCTTTATTTCTGAAAAGAAAAGAGTTACTAAGTAAAAATGTTTTTAGAACTAATTTAAAACGATATAATTAGAAACAGATTTTTATGTTTAAAACCACTTACAAAATTGGTATTTTCAGTAAATTAACATTGCTGAGTTTATTATCATTATATAATATTATATATTATTATAACAAGTCAAAATCTTCTAGGAGAAAGATTTGATTACTTATGTTTGTTTATTCCATCATTTATTTTGTTTATCATCTTAAGAGTTCTATAAACACAATGTCTTGAGCAAATCTAATCTTAAAGGTCATTTAGGAAGCAACTCACTTATCCATCCTTGCCTTACTACGACCATTACTAAAAATTCTTTTACAACTGCTCTTTAGCAGTAGCCTTTAATCTGGTTTATTGTAGAGACATTCTTGGTTTGACTTTAATGTCTTCATTACATTGTCATATGCGTGTTATCTTTATCCTTTTTGACAAGACTTCAACTTGATTCTGCTATTTCTCAAAAATGCAATCCTCCTCCACAGTGTTTCTTTTTAATACCACTGATATTTGAAACAGAGCACTTAAACCTCTGAGACCATTAGTATTTAATCTTTCAAAACATCCTCCAAATGTTTGTTTAACAGCAGTAACATCCCAGAGAGTGATCCTTCCATATAGCTTTCTTGAGAGATTATATCAGTAATTATTGGCTGAAACTGGGTTTATGGGTTGGACAGTTGATAGCAGAGGGATTAAGGTACCTTTCTTACATGCGACTGACACTATCCCTGGCTCCACATGATCCTTGAGTACTCTTGGAAATGATACCAGAACAGATCAAGAAGTTGCCTCTGATCACCACAAGGTGTGGATTCATGGATCCCTCCTTCCCATTCTTTTTCCCAAGTTAGATTAATTAACTCATGTCACAATTAATGTTAGAATAAACAATTTTCCTTTTTTTAACTGCTTTACTCACATCTTGATTTCTTTAATTATGAATGTAATTAGCACTTTTCTTTCTATGGCATCATATGTATGCATTTATATAAATATACACCTTTTAAATATAAATTTATATAGGAAATATCATTGATTATTTCTGATACAGCCAATAATCTACTGTTGCCTGTCTTCTTTTTAGGGGGATTATGGTGGCCCACTTGTTTGTGAACAACATAAAATGAGAATGGTCCTTGGTGTCATTGTTCCTGGTCGTGGATGTGCCATTCCTAATCGCCCTGGTATTTTTGTCCGAGTAGCATATTATGCAAAATGGATACACAAAATCATATTAACCTATAAGATAACACAATCATAGCTGGCGTGTGGCTGAAGTTTGTTCAACACAACTCTTCTTCACATGAAGATATTCAGAGAATATGGAATTAAAATGTCATTTAAGACCATCCTAAGAAAACTACTTGAGTGTTAAGTTTGTTAAGATACTCATTGATATTTATGAGTTTTTCTGTTGTTCCATTTGTCAGTGTTATTTTGTAAATATTGAAGTGATTTAAGGTACATGCAAGTATAGTAACAAATCTCCTGAAGATACTTGAATGGAATAAAAAATGCAAAGGTATAATTGCTGGATGATAAAAGATTTAATGGGAAAAGATCAATTAATATTTCTGCTGCTTTCCAAGGTTAGTTTCTTAATAATTAAAAGATCATAAGTTAAACATTTTAATCTCAAAATTTATGCTTTGTCCTTAAATTGTTACTCTATACTGAATTATATTACCTTTTGTATTTCATAAATATATTTCATTCTTTTCACTGCACTGTGTGCTGTAATGCTGGTACACATATTTTTTAGAAAAGCAACACATACCCTATACACTTGCCTGGCTATCCATGTGCATGCAGAACAGTCAAAAAAATGTAGAGTATCTAATGTAACCCCTAAATATTCTGAATATGTGTACCTATATTTTTCTAAATAAAAGTAAAAAGAGAAATTTCTAATAATCAGTAAAAATATTAAAAGCAAAGTCAGTTAATGTGAAATAAAATGGTATTTCATTCTTCGTAAATACTTGGTAAATTATCTTTTTTTGGCTGGCATTAAAGATATGTGAGGCTATGACTCAAAAATTTGATAACACCAAATCTAGATGTGTATATAAATATATCATTCTAGTTATTTTATGTAATTTCTAATTATTAAAGAAAGGATAATTATATAAGTAGTATTATTTTCTACAACTTTAGAAAATATAAACAAAATATTATAACTTGTTTTCCAAAGTATAGTTTAAATTTTCAGACAACTGTTTCCTTGAAGGAGTTTAAAATTATGCCTTTAAAATATATTTAGGAAGATTAACTTTAAGGCAATATTGTGATTGTTTTCTATCTCAGCCTCATTAAAATAAAAAAAAGTTAAGATTAAAATCTTCCATGTATTTAATAAATTACAACTAAGCTTCATCAATTTATGCACTAAGGTACATATTAAAAAATCAATATTAATTTCTGAACTTGAAAATCTTTTAGCCTAATAAAATCATTAAAGTAAATAAATTTAAAAATAAATAAATAAAATAAATTTAAAAATACTAAAGAAATAAAAAAACTAGTTTATCTAATCTCGTATTCAATTATTTTCTAAAAAGAAGTGAAATCTGATGAGTTAACCTTTCAAACATCTTTATTTACTTCATTTTACATACATCTTTTTAATATATCATGTGATACATGTTTTTAAATATTGTTTTCTGTATGGTAATAGTCATATCAATTTTATCATTAATTCTTTTTGTATTTTCTAAAGTGCATCTGATTGTAAGAAGTAGGATTACAGGGTGGTCAGAGAGATAGCATAGTAGTTAAGGTATTTGCCTTATATGTGGCCAAATCTAGTTCATTCCTCTGCACCTCATGAGAACTGCCAGGATTGATCCTTGAACACCAACAACCCCTCTTCCTTAATAAAGTAAAATAAAAAAGGAGAAGGAGTAATAGAATAGGTTCTGAATTTTCACAAGATATCCTTGTACAAGTGATCTTAAAAAAAAATAAGAGGTATTTGAGGGGCCAGGAGATAGCATGGAGGTAAGGCGTTTGCCTTGCATGTGGAAGGACGGTGGTTCAAATCCCAGCTTTATGTGATCCATATGGTCCCCTGAACTTGCCAGGAGTGATTTCTGAGCGTAGAGCCAGGAGTAAGCTCTGAGCGCTGCTGGGTGTGACCTAGAAAAAAAAAAAAAAGTATTCAAAAACTTGAATCCAGCATTTCTATTGTTCTAATTGGTTTTTAAAAATGATTTTTATTAAAGATAGGAATCTCAAGGGTGCTTCAAAGCACAGTAGAACACTGTTCATCTTAAGTAAAATGATTTTAAAACTTAATTAAGAACACACTATACAGAATATAAAATCCTAATCCCAGGAATGTCACTTAAATTGTCATTGAAATATTATTTTTCAATAAGAAGATATGTATAACCAAAAAGTTATAACAAATACATCCAGCAAACTATTGGTCCATACCATCTTACTGAATTGTATTTCTGTATTTCTGTTTCTTTATAATACAGCATTAAAATCAAAGCAAACTTTTCAAGGCATATGTCCTGATAATAAAATATTTTTTGGTTTAATCTTGGCAAACTATCAAAATTTAGTTTTTAAATTGTCAGATTAATAACATTTATAAAACATAAAAATGTCATACTTTCAAGTACTTATATTTAAAATATTGCTTTTGTCTTTTCTAAATTTTTATAGGGAGATAAAGATGATCTATTTACAAGATTCAGCTAATTATTTTTTATTTTGAACTCAGTGTTCTTTATTTAAAAATTAAAATAAAACCACCAATAAAATCATTAAATTTAGTGAAGAAAGCAGTTCTGTCATGGGCAGATTTCCTTTGCGTTATGAAACCACTGGAACTGGCAATAAGAGGTGAACAACTCATACTATTTTAGCTGGTAGATAGGGTATAATCATCCCTTTTACTTGCAAAATAAATTATTTCTAGGGCATTCTTTTCTTATTAAACTACAAAGACAAAAGATACAATTTATTTTAAAAAGTGTTTTATTAGCATATAGACAAAATACTCATTTCAATTAGAAGTTTCCAATGCTTTTTTTTTGTTTGGGCTATTTGAATGATTGTTGTTTTTATAATTGTGGGCGTTTTCTTATGTCTTCAAATAGAAATGTAAAATTAGAGTATGTGTCATAATGTCTCTGCTGTGCAGAAAGTATGATAATACTTTTTATACTTTAATTTTATTGTAAATTATGTAATAACTTTTACCTGTTTGCTGTGGGCAGGTCCTCAGTAAAATGGTTTATATTGACTCAACCTCTAGTTTGAACAGGCTCTTGCTTGCTATCTAAGTGTTTCAGATGATGAGAAATATGTGACACTGGATGGCAAGAAAAATAACAATAAAGGCATGTGATAGCAAAATTGTATTTCTCTTATTCCTGTGAATATTTCTTGTTGGTACCAATGGTACTGTACAAAGTGAATAGCCACAACATTCTCTTGGGGGGAAAATGCCATGGAGAAGTGAGAAATTGCTATTAGACAATTTCTTTTATTTCTGACTGTCTTAAAAAATAAATGTTTAATTTGCAAAATGGAGATAAAGAGATAAAATATCTTCTTTTAATAAATTGTCATACTAAAAGCTTTTAATTATAAAATAATGATTTTCAATCAATATCTCTCTTTGAAAGTAACTTATAAATAGAATTAATAGAGAAAGTGTATTTATTAATGACTTTCCACAATAAAAGTTTGAAAGAATTTAACTTTCAATCTTAAATTAAGGACATAGTAAAAAATTAAAATTCTCTTTCCAAGAAACTTTGACAGTGTAATTTTAAGTAGGTTCATTTCCATTTACACAGAAAGTTTGTCTTTAGGAAACTAAAATGGAATACTGTGGATATTTTCTTATGTGTAAATAGAAAATGGATAAGCTGACTATTGTGTGGTGTAGATGGATGATTACCTATAAAGGGAACACTGTGGTTATGACTTGTATATACATTTTCTGTAGTTAATAAAGTTGTTATTTTTATAGCCATGATTATATTATTATTATGAATAACAATAAAATATTTTATCAAAATGCTCCCTTTCTCATATTGTAATTGTATATGTGGGACCTATATGAGTCAGCTCTATGGTTTAAAGTAGAAAAGACCAATGATCTCATTAATAAAAGTTGAATACAATTAGGTACAATAAATGTCATCTAGCCTGTTATTACTAAAACTCAGGCAAAAATATCTCAACTCTTAGGGCCTGGAAAAATAGTATAGAGGGTAGGGCTTTTGCCTTGCACCCAGCTGACCTGGTTTTATTTCAGGTATTCCACATGGTCCCTCAAGTCGGCCAAGAGTAATTTCTTAGCGCAGAGCCAGGAGTAACAATTGAGCATGGCGACATGTGGCCCAAAACCTTCCAGCCATCCAAAAAAAAAAGTCAATAGCAATGACAATGATGCTCAGTAAGACATTTATCTTCACATACCACAGTAAAATATAATAATTTAGTTACTTTCCCTAATGGCTAAATTGGTCATGATTTAATTTGCTTATATATATTTATATATAATACATCATATATATCATTAATGATAAGTCCCTTTACCATGTCATTATATTCTACAAATGTAATTATAAACAATCCAATTAAGAAATCTGGATTGATTTAATAAGAGCTCATTGACCATTCTTTCAAATCACCTTGGCCTGCATTTTCTCTATGCTTTTTGCAATTTTATAACAATTTAATTTTATTATTCTGCTAATCAAGCACATTTCCATAATCCAGTGTTTTTCAACACAGACTGATGCTGGTTCATAGATTAAGGAGATAAAAACCTCTGCTCTATCACAATGAACATTAACTAAATAAGGGTCTTTCTTTGGACCCTGTACAGACTTGGTTCAAAGCCACCACCTTAATCAAAACGATTGTACAAGTGCTTTCTTTAACTTGTTCTTCAAATTACAGCATTTTACTGTAACACCTCATAAAAATTTTATTCTAAAAAGTCTACATATTTCTTTGCTCTTTGTAAGAAATTTGTTTCATGTGTTACTTAGGAAAGGTAAAATATTAAAGAAATTTTTATTTTAAAAATGTGTAGAGGGGCCAGAGCGATAGCACAGCAGATAGGGCACTTGATTTGCATGTGGATGACTGGCATCCCCTATGACTCCCCAAGTCTTGCCAGGAGTAATTTCTGAGCATAGAGCCAGGATAAACCCTGATCAGAACTGGCTTTTGTCCCCCAAACAAAAAATGTGTAGAAGTGAAGAAAATATCTCAAAGAGTTAGATTGTATAGTTTGGATGTTGGAGCCCCAAGTTTGATCCCAGCCCCACATACCCTGAACAGCACAAGACCTAGATGTCCAAAAAAATTTTTTTAACAAAAATATGCTTTGCTTACAGCTAGAGGAATAGTAGGATTATGTTGTTTTCTTTGAATAAGACAAATCTGAGTTCCATTCCTTCATTGCTTTTATCACATTTAGTCTCTTGAGTACCACATAGTTTCACCCCTGTGCAAAGAACATAAGTAGTAGCTGAGAATCATTGGGTATGACCTCCCATCCCTCAAAACATAAAAACTACTGCCTAATGTATATTAAGAAGAACAGAAAATACCAAAAATTACATATTATACAACATTTATTTAATTCTGTATACGTATTATGCTTTACAATGTAAGTAACAACAGCATCAAACAAAACAAAACACATCTTTGATAACCACTCCAAACTAACTTCAGATACTTTCCTCCCAAATGCTCCTGAATTTCCATTACTTTATTTTTATTATTTGTGGACATGCTTTTATATTATTTAGGAGTGATTTGGCTTGATACACAATTCTTTTGTTGGCTCTGTGTTTAGGAGTGAGCACTGGTGTTGTTCAGAGGGCCATATATGGTCCCAGGCAAGCTCCTTTCATTTCTTTAATATTTTAAAATGTTTAAATACTACTACATTTACTAGTATATAAGGACCTTCTTGAACTTCTGAGTTACTCCTGGTAGCTTTCAGGGGATCATGTAAAGCTAATATTGTACTAATGCCTTTCTTATGCAAAGCTTGTGCTCTAGTCCTTTGAGCAAGCACCCTCAACTCCTATTCAGCTTTTTATAAAGGGGAGATAACATAGACGTGCTGGGACATTAAAGGAAACAATCCCTGTGTTACCTCTCCCAATGATATAGGATAATGTGGACCTATAGAATGATGTGGACCTATAAGATAATGTGGTTGGTTCAGTGTGTGGGTTTTTGGTGCTTAGGGACCAGGGCTATACACAATGGTTAGGATGGTCCATGTGGAGCTGGATATGTAATCCAGGGTTTTACATACAAACCATAAGCTTCAGCATGTTGAACTAGCCCACTAGCCTCCAAATTACAAAATTAAAAATAAATTTAATTTCCATTGCATTTGCATTTATCTACATAATAAGAGATTGAGATAGTTATAAAAGACAATATACAGTCTAAGTTATCTGAATTTTACATGAAAGTGTTGTATAGAAGTGCTTGAGGGCCTCAAGGGTCTGAGCATTGAACTTACACTCCTGCAAGCTAGACATGTGCTCTACCTCTCATTCTACATTGTTCTTATTAAGCTGTTTACTTGTAGACACCAGTAGTATTTTTCTACTCTTTATCTTACACAGAACGTCATCATAATTCTACTCTATTTGTTTTATAATTATTTACATTCAATTATCCACTCTCCTTACATTTTATTTGTTTTTGTGTTATTAGGGATTGAAACAGATGTCCTAGGTGTGTACTTTATCATTGAACCATATTCTCATTCCTGAGCCTTTTCCCAGAAGATATATCAGTGTGACCAAAAACTTGGGATTTTATTGACTTCAGGAAATTCTAGGAGCCAGAGCACTAGTGAAGTACCTAAAGCATATAAATATGCCTTGTAGCTGGTCCAGGTCCTCCATAAGATTTGTCCAAGCATGCTATGAGGAATCCCTGAGCTCAAAGGAATAAGCCCTGAGCATCTTTGAATGTGTCACACCTGGTGATGCTCAGGGGTCTGGCTAGGTGCTCAGAAATCACTCCTAGCTTGGAAGACCTTATGGGATGCAAGAGATAGACCCGCAGTCTATCCTAGATTAGTGCATGCAAGACAGATGCCCTACCACTTGCACCACCGCTCTGGCCCCTTGAATTTTCTTAATAGAAAAAATAATTAACAGGTAGTAGGATGACCTAGGTTAGCTCCTAAGCACTGGATATCCTGAGCCAAACCAGAAGTGACACCTGAATGCAGAGCCTTTATTAAGCTCTGAGAACTTCAGAGTGCGACCCCAAAAGAAAATAAAAAGAAAGCAGTAAAAATATCTGAAATTATCTTTCAGGCCTGAGAGATAGTACAGTGTGTAGGGTCCTTGCCTTGCATACAGACCTAACTTCAAATCACCAGCACTCCCTATGGTCCCTAGAGCACCTCAGGAGTGATCCCTGTGTGCAAAACAGAAATAAGCCTTTTGATCCTCCAGGTGTATATAGCACACACAACATACACAAACACACACATGCACAAATCAAAACCAAACCAAAAGCTATGCTGAAAAGAACATACTAAAGTCTTGAATATGTTTTAATACTACTAGAATGCATTAAATAAAAAGACAATTTTATATTGAATTGCTAACAGCCTTCAGATATACATGTGTATTTTGAATTTTTGCTTTTTTTTGCCACACCTATAATTTTTTGGGGTCGTGCTCAGGGCAATGTGGTCACAAATAACAAAACTGCATCATGTATACAAAGAATGCACTCTAGCCTGTTGAACTGTTTTTCTGCGGCATGCATGAGCATTTTTGTAGTTTATTTAATGAAAATACATCACATAATTGACCATAATACATTTGTTTCTAGGTAAGTTGTTGAAAAATAATAGAAAATAAATGAAAAAGAACAAGGAAGAGAAGAAAGTTTAAAAAAAAAAGAGGAAAAGAAAAAGTATACAGCAGCAAGCAAATTGGTGAAAATTATTGTATCTCCAATGAAAACATTAATACAATCACTGAAGGTTTAGTAAACTGTTGTCACCTGTCCGATCTGTTAAACTGGTCTGTTTCTATAGAGATGACAGCTTAAAGTAAAAGAAGTTGTCCAGAAATTCAAAGCACCGTTACTGATATTGCAGCTCTTAGGGGCATGACCTCAGCTGCCAGGCTTCCTGGAAGAAGGAAGATAAAGGGGTAGGGTGCCTGCAATCAAGCCAATATACCTTGGTTATTTCAGCCCCCAAATTTGCATACCTCAAGTTTGGTTGGATTGGTGTCCTCAAAAGGAATCATACAGAGGTGATGAGGCAGGACCATGGGAAAAATAGTGATTCTGAGTGATGGAGACATCAGGAGTGGCTTCAGCAAGGCAGGGCTTGACCTTCTCTTTTCTCCAGAGATGACTGGTGTTCTGCTGGGTGAAGTGTCTCCAGGATCTTTTATGACTTTGTTTACATCTATGTCAAAGAAAAAAAGTGAGTCTATGGGCTGTTCTGGTTCGAACATCTTGATTGTTTGTGGACATTATGCATGAGCATTTTTAAGTTCTTCAAATTTATATTATAATTTTCTTAAAATTAAAAAGATAGGGACCAGCGTGATAGTGCAGTGGTAGGGCTTTTGCCTTGCACGTAGCTGACCTGGACAGATCTGGGTTCTATCCTGGCAACCCACATGGTCCCCCAAGCCAGGAGCGATTTCTGAGCGCATAGCCAGGAGTGATCCCTGAGCATCACTGGGTGTGGCCCAAAAACAAACAAAAATAATTAGAAAGACAAGAGGAGGAAGATAGTATAAGACTTAAGGAGCTCATGATGCATGCCACAACCCAGTTTTTATTCCTGGTACCACATAACGTCCCCAGAAGACCTCCTGAAGTGTTCCTTGATACAGAGTTATGAGTAAATCCCACACACCACTAGCTTGATCCCCAAAAAACAAAAGAAACAAAAAAAAACAACAGAACATCATGAACATTGTATTTATACTTTGGTATAAATTTATATTAAATGAAACTTACTAAAACTTGTTTAACATTTTTATCGAATAGGAGACAGTGATATTATATAGTTGAGATGTTTTATACTCAGCAATACATTTTTTTTCTATAGAATCATCTGGCAATTTTTCCATTTGATAGATTATTTAGGTAAACTTTACACATAATATAATCACTCCTGGCAGGCTCAGGAGATCATATGGGATGCCAGGGATCAAACCCAGGATTGAAACAGGGTCTGCCAATGCAGGCAAATGGCCTACCTGCTATGCTACTGTTCCATCCCTAGAAATGAGTTATTTTTGAATATTTTTCTAAAGTATATTTAGCATCTACTTGACCATTCATGATATAAGTATAAAGATAAAATTGATTATGCAAAAGATCATAAAGTCATACTAATTGTTTGTATACTTAAAGTTAAAAAGAGCACAAAGTAATTTTAATTTTTCTTATTTTACTAGTCTTTACAATATTTCTACACATATTAAAATTTCCATCTTTGCAAATGAGGGACTGAGGGGGCAAAAAGATAAGTAAGAACTCCCTTTTAACTACTCCCACTAGCAGCCATGCCTGCCACTTAAAAGGGTCTTGCTGCACAGAAAACAATGCAACAAACTGTGAAATTATTCCAGGTACATATATCTCACAAGAAATGGGGGTAGCAGACTCCCCAATTCACCATTCAGGTCCAGCTCTATAGAAATTAAAGCAAGCTGCAGCTTATGTGGTTTCGGGACCTCCTCCAAATTTCACAATACTTAAGGCCTAATGGAAGCACAGCAAATTTGAAAGGAAAGTTATTTGGAAGCTCATCAAACTCAATGAGTGAAAACAATAACAGAAATTTCCACTAGTACCAACTAGCTCAGTATCTACTCAAATAATGACTTTGGGAACTCCATTGTGAGCTATAACCATCAATATTCACAAATTGACCCCCAGTAATCAACTTTCTGATAATTAAATTTATTTTTTGCAAGCATTATAAAGTAAAATTAATATATGTGTATTAAATTGATGGGTGGAAACATATAGGACTGGGAACATTGGTGGGGGAAGGTTACACCTATGGTGGGATTGGTGTTGGAAGATGAAATGCATGAAAAAACTGTGCTATGAATATGTCTGTAAATCACAGTGTGATAAATAAAAAAAACTATAAAAGGAAAAGTGAATAATGGAAGGACAGTATATACTTAAAACAATTTTTAGGGCCAGAGAGATTGTATAGTAGTTAAAGTGCTTCTCTTTACCAATTTAGGTTAAATTCCTAGCATCCCAAATAGTTCTCCGAGCATTGCTAGGAGGGTTTCCTGAGCACAGAGCTGGGAGCAACCTCTGAATACTGTTGGATGTGGAACCCAAACAAAAAAAAATTTATTTTAGTAACTCTGATTTATAATACTAACAATGAAAAGGTTACATGTATACACTGATTGTCTGAACACTATCCTCTGCACAAAGTGCCCCTTTCTCTTCACCATTGGTCTTTCATAATTTCCCTATCTACACTACTTCCTAACAGAATTTTTTATACTAGAGAGCAATTTTCTGGAGTTGTTTACATGTCTCCTAGAAGTAAAGTGAACAACGTGGAAAGCTTTTTGTTTTTTAGCCTCTTGACTTTTTAGTCACAATACTTGGATTTCCAAAATTCCCTTGTGTTTTTTTAAATTTTTAAATTTTAATTTAAATTAAATTTAAATTTAAATTAATTTTTAATTTAAATTTAATTTAAATTAAACCATCAAGGTGGTTACAAGGTTGTTCATAATCCAGTTTTTTTCCCCTCAAATAGAGTTGTTTATGGTTGAGTTACAGTCATAAAATGTATTAAAACTTCACCAGTTCACATTTCTCAACACCAATGTACCCCGTTCTCTCTCATGCTCTCTAATGCCTCTTTTCTCCCACCCAATCCTTTCCACATGACTCTGGGGATGTCATTTTATTTCAAGGAGAGATATCCTAAGACACTAAGCACAGAGCATCCACATTTATAGCCCATGTTTTGTTTTTATTCTTTCTTTCCCATTCCTTAAATATTTGTTTCTTTAAGTTATAGTTAACTTGTGACTCAATGGAATATTCTGGCTATATTGCTTTCTAAAAGATTACATGCAATACTCTTTTCACATTTAAGGGTCTGTGCAACTTTGCATTGCTTGACATAACATAGCAGAAAATTCAGCAAGGCAACCAAATGGAAATGGAAGAACCAGGTGGAGTCATGAGAAATATTAAAAATTACGCAGTCTACTTAATATTTCTACAAATTTCCGACAGCTATATTTAGAGTAAATATGTCCAAAACTGCACCTCAATCTATCTTCCCCTATAATTCTTTTGAATGAAAGGCATATAGATCTGGTTTAAGAAAAATAAAAAGTTCTAAAAAGTTCCTTTAATTTTTCTATCCATATATTTTTCTCTTCTTTGGTGGGGGGGACAATACCCAGAAATTCTCAGGAGTTTCTTCTGCCTTTGTATTTAAAAATTATTCATGGAGTGACTTGAGGACTCAGTTGAATTTCTAGAATTAAACAGGGTCAACTGCATTCAAGACAAGTGTCTTACCAGCTGTACTTCTCTCCACTCCCAAACTATTTTTTTAGTTCTTGTATACTACTAGCAAATGCAAGGACAACAATTTACCTCTTGAATATCATGACTTTATCAGATATCTCAATTCCAGTGACTAGCTGAGTCTGACATAATTCTCTTCTAATTTCAGTACAACAGTATCAAAAGTAATTTCCCCATGTTTATATCAATCCATTTATTATTCATTTTTATAGCATGACTTTTAATATATAATAGTCATCCTGTACGATATTCTTCAATGATAACAATTAGCCTCTCTATATTTGTTTTGTTTTTTGGCTTGTTCCATTCATTCATCACACCTCTTTTCTTTTTGCTTTCTATATCTCAGCGACATCTGACTTTCCACTTTGTTAAAAGGCCAGACTTCCTTTTGTCAGAACTTCCCATCTATGGTTCTCAATTCTGGAGCTGCCAGCATCATCCCAACAGTGGGTGCCTAATCTCTTTTATGATACAGTTTTCCATCCCTCAACAATTGTTCATGGCCTTTAGGGCTTGAATATGCTTGAGCTTTCTTCTCCCTTGCTCTCTGGAGAATTCAGCATTTTCTAAAAAATTAAAATTCTCCATCCAAAATAACTCAAACAACCAACCAAATAAGCAAAATACAAGCTTGCTCAAAAATAAACAAACAAACAAAAAAAAAACCCACCCCATTTTACTAAGTTAAAAAAAAATAAATTCTGTCTGTTATTCTTCCTGGAACTATTCTTCCACCCACAAGTTTTGTTCTGACTAATGCCTACTTCATAGTTCAGTTTAAATTTCACAAATTCTAATGAACTCCTGATGAATTACACATCTCAATGATGCATTTCTATTTCAGAAAAATTACCTCAGTTAAATATTTGTTCTTAGTGCATATGAGTATAATCCCTTCTGTTATATTATGAATTTCATGAGAGGATAAACCCTGTTTAAAATGTTGATATCGGGACCGGAGAGATAGCATGCCTTGCATGCAGAAGGATGGTGGTTCGAATCCTGGAATCTCATATAGTCCCCTGAGCCTATTAGGAGCAATTTCTGAGCATAGAGCCAGGAGTAACCCCTGAGCACAGCTGGGTGTGACCCAAAAACCAAAAAAAAAAAAAAAAAAAGTTGATATTGATTTTCAACATTGGCCTGGAGATATAGTACAGTGGCGTTTGCCTTGCAAGCAGCCAATCCAGGACCAAAGGTGGTTGGTTCGAATCCTAGTGTCCCATATGGCCATATGGTCCCCCGTGCCTGCCAGGAGCTATTTCTGAGCAGTCAGGAGTAAACCCTGAGCACTGCTGGGTGTGGATCAAAACCCAAAACAAAACAAAACAAAACAAAACAAAAAGATTTTCAACATTGACTGAGTACTACAAGATAACTAAGATAACTATTTTTTGAACAATAGTATCAACAATGCATCGATTAAAGTTTATTTTAATTCCTTCCAAAAATTTACTCCGATTATTAGCTCCAAATTAAATTTACTATTAAAATTTTTAATCTCCAAACTTCCTTGCTGAAAGTATGAGGGAGGTTTCTACTTCTGTCATTCACTTTTGTTTTTTGTGTGCACATATTCATAGATCACTTACTAAAAAGGGCTATTTAAAAGATACTAGAAATTCAATAGCACATAAACAAAACTTGGTCCCTAACCTTAGTTTATAACACCACAGGTAGATATGAAATATTGGAAGAATAAAGAAACATAAAACTTTTAACTAAGATTAAATAGTTCCTGGATCATATAAATAGCAAGATTTTACTGAACTCTTTAGCTCATTTTTTCCATAATCTTTCAATCTGATATAGACCGAGGTTCTGCCAAGTTGATTTATTTTTCTTTTATGAACACTACCATCATATTACTAATTATTTAACTAAGTATAAAGTTACTTTTATCTACTTTCTTCATTTGATTTTCCCATCTTCCTAATCTTTCTTCCTTATATTCCCAAGAATCTCATGACACTTTTAGTAGATATATAGAGGGATTAGTGTAATTTTTCAAATGGTGAGAACACTAGGAATTTTTAAAATCAAATTATATTAAAGTTCATTTTGCTGGTGCAATTGAAAATGTTTTATCGTCATAAGTTTTCAATTATATTTGAAGATGACCTAATAACAACTGATAATTCTAATCCAGTGTTCTCTCTTTTTTTTTTTTTACCATGATCTGTTTTATTTCATTTAAGCATGATTTTAATGTTGAAGCAGGTTCTATAGGATAAGAAATTGATAACCAAGGTAGATTTTTAATATTACCTCTGCTAGCTCTTTTTGATCTATGCCACTTGGTTAGTTTCCAGAAGAGTAGAAAAAGAGAAAACTCCTATTTAAATAAGGAAGCTCTGTCATCATCTGGGCAGGATATGAGCAAGAAACTGTTCAGAGATCAAATTGTTTTCACAAGCAGCTTTGCCCAAAGCTCTGTAAGGCATTGGTTAAGGAGTTGGCCCCTTATCCTCAAACATACTGAATCGCTAAAATAAAAGTTGCTTGCAATGCTAATTACTCTAACCAAGGTTAGTAAGGTTTAATGGCAGGTTTTCCCAGAGAAAGCTATTCTTTTTTCCCCTTTTTTCCTTTCTATTTTTTTGAGGGAAGAAAATAGCTATTTACAGTAAAAAGCAACAGAATTGTGAAATAACGATAATAAGAACTGGAGAGAAGAATGGAGTGGTAAGAATTCAAAGGGATTCTGGGAGGGAGGGGCTCAGATTTTATTTTGAAAGAATGAAAAACAACAATGGTTCTTGACCTTTATTCTAGATACAAAAATCTGTTTTATGAAAGAGAAACACTTCTAAAGGAAATTGTAATCATGTCATAGGATGGCAGCAATTCTGGAGTTATTTAATTAGATATTTATTTATGTGTGATATTACATGAAACCATAGACTTGTACAGCTGCAAAGTATTAAAAATTGCTTCTGATTACAGAGGAAAGAAATAACTTGCAATGATTTGCTTAGGGTCACATCTCTAGAAGCATTCAGATCTGAAAACAAAATCTACTTTTAAAATGTAAAACCTTGGGTTAATTATTTTTACTTATTTTTAACTCATTAATGAATATAATATGTAAGGTACTGAAATTTAGATACTAAGTGCTGTGTTTGAAGGATTAGAATACATTCTTTGCATGTAGAAAGGAGGGTTCATTTCTCAGCACTTCATGGTTCTTAGAAATACATAGCAAAGAATAGTTTCTGAGCACAAATCAGAAATGTAATGTGAAGTAATGAAATGTAATGTAATGTGATTACCCCATGTGCCATATCTACAACCCTATCTGAATCAATAAAATATTCCAAACCTGGCTAAAGGTGAAAAACGTGTAGTCTGACAGTCTTCTACCTAGTATGGAGAGCAGTTGCCTGCCAGAACTGCCATTTTTATTGAATACAGACACAATCACTGGGTGGATCAGTAAAGACAGATAGCTCAGACTATCTTGAGTCAGTCTCACCCAGGTTTACAAATAAGACTATCTCTGTTTTGGGGTAAATACAAGTTGTAATAAACATACAAAGGAACCAGGGATAATCTTTGTTTTAGGTAAAATAGGTATAACCTAACAACTGTCCCTTCTTTGTTCAAAAAAATTGAGAAGGTACATAATTTGTATTCTATTGTTCTCTGAAAGAAGCAGGAACCCCAGATAAGAACTTAGAAAAGTGGTTGTACCAAGAGGCCCTTCAACAGATAAATGGCTAAAGAAACTGTGGTCATATACACTATGGAATATTACACAGCAGTCAGGAGAGATGAAGTCATGAAATTTTCCTATACAGGGATGTACATGGAATCTATTATGCTGAGTGAAATAAGCCAGAGGGAGAGATATAGAGGCAAAATAGTCTGACTCATCTATGGGTATTAAGAAAAAAAAAAAGGTATTTTTACAATAATTCTCAGAGACAAAGAGAGGAGGGCTGGAAAGTCCAGCTCACAACATGAAGCACACCACAAAGATTGATGAGTGCAGTAGAGAAATGACTACATTGAGAACTAGCATAACAATGTGAATGAATGAGAAAAGTAGAAAGCCTGTTTAGAGTACAGGCAGGGGTGGGGTGGGGAGGAGAGAGATTTGGGATATTGGTGATGGGAATGTTGCACTGGTGAAGAGGGGTTTCCTTTACATGACTGAAACCCAAATATAATCATTTGTAACAAGATGTTTAAATAAAAATATTAAAATATATAAAAAGAGATAAAAAAGTGAAGTGGTTGTTATTTTGCATAGGCACAGTAAAAGTTGACTGTAATAGCATCAAAGTTTAAACTGTATCATTCTCAAAGCAATCAGCATATTCCATATCTTTGTCTTATTATTATCACAACAATTTTTCATAAACTTCTCTAAATATAAACATTAAAAACTTTCTGCATATACACTTAATTTGAAAATTCTTAAACAGTCTTACACCAATCACTGTAATACAAGTCTGGAATATATTAGTTCTTATCCATAAACTTTTTTAAACAAAATCACAAGAAATTTCTGCAGATATATATCTATATATATACATTTTAAAAATAAGTTTGCTAAACATTCTTATAATGTTATAGTGTTATAGAGTCTATAGTATCCAAGTTTCTTTTCCACTTACTTCTGTGGACAAAGAGATAAAAACAATGTTCAAACATAATTTGAGAAAAAATTGCTAAATAATATTCACAATAAAACATCATGGCAATTGGGAAATTTTCACTAGGATAACTGAGAACTTTTAAAAATCTAACATTATGCATTTCCCTGGAGTTGCACAAATATTAAACCACTAATGTTAGAAACATTTTTTTTTGTTTGCAGATGGGTATAGAAAAACATTTCTATTAAGATTCATGCAGATAAAACACAATTTAGGGACTTAAGTGTTCGTGCAAGCTGGAGGGCATTTGCCTTGCACGCAGCTAACCTAGGACTGACTGTGTTTTATTTCCCAGTGTCCCAGATAGGTCCCCGAAGCCAGGAGTGATTTCTGAGCACATAACCAGGAGTAACCTCTGAGCATCACCGGGTTTTCCCCCCTCCTAAAAAACCCACCAATTTAGCCAACAATATAGTGACTGATGCAAAAAGAGTCAAGAGATTAACCTAAGAAAAAGTTACAAGAGGTTTTGAAGGCAGCTTCTCTTCTGTTGGGTTTTGGCTGGGCTTAGATTCTCCATATTCTGTGGTGGCTACTGGAGTCTCCTCAATAAACTGCTGCAGGTTAGGGGGCCATGGTCCTGGGAATAAGTTCGTCTAGTAGAGGAAAGATGGTAGATATTGGCCTCTGGGACGCTGCCCAGAGTCTTCAACTCTTTCCCTTTCAATGCCTGCTTTTGTTCCTCCTGAGGGGGCCTCTACCACCATAGGTGGTGGGGCAGCTGAGCGAGACTGGGGAAACAATCTACAAAACCTATGTCTAGTGGGAGCATGTCTGTCACCTTTCATTGACATTACACCAGGTCTGGATACATTAACAGCTTTTGGACACCTTTCCCCTTTCACAACATCAAACTCCATAGTCTTCCCATCACCAATACTATACAGAAACACCCTGGGATTGTTTCTCTTAATAGCTGTCCAGTGAACAAAGACATCTTCTTTGGTGTCATCTCTGTTGATAAATCCATAACCATTTGACAGTGCCCAGAACATGGATTGCCAACACAGGCTTGTCTACTTGACTTAGTGCTTGGGGCATGGCAGTATCTGGTTGAGCCATTTTTTCAGACTTGAAGTCTGAAGAGATGGTAGCTGGCTCATCATTCTTGGGAGATGAGGGTCTCTGTGGTCAGTGCCAGTAATAAACCATAAATTATCAGCCCTGAGAAGGCCTCTGTATTCGGAACTCATCACACTGAGAAGGCATTCTTCCACTCATGCGGCATGTGTGCAGGAGAATCTCTAGGAAGCCTGGCACATACAGTCCAGAGAGAAATGCAGTGAGATGGACCAGAGCAACATAAAGTCATTCAGAAGAGGAGTCATATTCACCGATGTTCTAGTGAAAGTCGTGGCACATTCATTCCAGCTCTAGGGCGCCATCACGGTAATAATTCACTAAGTGTCAAGTCACTTACAATCGATGCTATTTTGTTGGGTCTCTGGGTCCATTTGTAAAATCACCAAGTGCTCCATATCTCCAACCCCAAGTGAACGAGTCTAAATCAGGGTGCACACATGAAATAATCCAAACCTGATTAAGGGAGAAATAGTTGTAGTCTGACAGTCTTCTACCTAGAATAAAGAGAAAACTGCCTGCTAGAACTGCCATTTTTATTGAATGCAGACATCACCCCTTGGTGAGTCAGTAAATACAGATAGTTTAGGCTATCCTGAGCCAGTCTCACCACCTAGGTTTACAAATAAGACAATCTCTGTTTTGGGGTAATTTTAAGTCGTAAACAAATTTACAAAAAAACCTGGGATTATTTTTGTTTTAGGTAAAATAAGTTATAATATAATATAGAAGGAAGGAAGGGAAGGAGGGAGGGAGGGAGGAAGGAAAGGAGGGAGGGAGGAAGGCAGGACGGGAGGGAGAAAGGAAGGCAGGAAGGGAGGGAGGAAGGAAAGGAGGGAGGGAGGAAGGAAAGGAGGGAGGGAGGGAAGGGAGAGAGGGAGGGAGGGGCAAAGGAAGGGAGGGAGGAAGGAAACGAGGAAGGGAGGGAGTGAGGAAACGAGAAAGAGGGAGGGAGGAATGAGGAAGAGAGGAAGGGAGGAAGCGAGAAAGAGGGGAGGGAAGGAGGAAGGAAGGGAGGGAGGGAGAGACAAAGGGAGGGAGGGAGGGATGAAGGAAGGGAGGGAATGACGAAGGGAGGGAGGGAGGAAACGAGGAAGGGAGGAAGCGAGAAAGAGGGGAGGGAGGAAGGGAGGAAGCGAGGAAGGGAGAAAGGGAGGAAGCGAGAAAGGGGAGGGAGGAAGGGAGGAAGCAAGGAAGGGAGGAAGGGAGAGAGGGAGGGGAGGGAGGAAAGAAAGGGAAGAGTGGGAGGAAAGGGAGAAAGGGAGGGAAGGAAGGTACAAAATGAGGGTGGAAGCAAGGAAAAGAAGAAGGAAAAAGACATGAAGGAAGAAAGAAAAGGAAAAAAGAAAAAATAGAAAGGAGAAAAAAAGAAGGAAGGACTGAATGGAGGGAAAGAAGGAGATAGTGGAGGGACTAAGCCTTCTCTTCTCTTATACTATATATAAAATTAATTTAAATATGGATTAAAGGCTTTTATATTAGTCTTAAATTAAAAATATATTGAGGAACACTCTACTGTATTGACTTCAGATTAATTCTTCAATGAGAAGATGCATTTGGCAAATCACACAAAATAAGAAATAAAATACTTTTTTGCAACTTTGCATATTATTTTTCTACTCCTGCTTCTCCTCCCTGCCTCCATTCTATTTCTAAAAATATTAGAGGACTTTCTGTGGTTAGGAGAAGTTGAAGTTTGCAGTTTAGAGTGAGAAGCTTCAACTAGCTTTCTATCATCCCTGATTACATTAAGCAGAACTTGAAGCTCACTTTTGTTCTAAGACCTAAGTGAAAAAGAAAGCCTCAGTTTCCCCTTGCCAGTTCTTTTCTCTGTCCCTATTGATCCAATTCACCCAGTAACATTTCAGTTGGGCCCATAAAATTCTTTACCATCAAGGAGGATGAGACAAAGGCAAATGTAAATTTGACCTAAAGCAAATGGCCAAACCTCAAGAATTCACACCAGTCAAATAGGTCTGTAGATTACTTGAATTCTTTGTAACATTTTTATCAATTGATAGGATTGAAAAGAGCCTTTTAAATCCTGCACAAAGACTCAGTTTTCTTATAACGGCCCTTGCCACACTAGCCATATTGCAGCTCTGTTTCTTTCTCCCATACTTTACTATGAACTTTTCTTCTTTCTTAACTCTGATTCTGAGTATAATTAATATTCAAGATTTTTACTTTTGAAAATATTAATATTTTTACTATTGAAAAAGTAGGAACTGTGGATGACCACAGAGCCCTCACAGTTTCTGCTCCTTTATCACTGATAAGGATCCCAGGTAGATGGGTCTAATGATACCTGGACCATGCAGTGTAGCCCATCTAAACATTCAGTCTCTTTCTTCTTCATTACCATACTAAAATGAATACTCCAGATGATATTTCTCCACCATTTTTGTATTGCTTTATCAACATGCTCCCTCATGAATCTGTGTCAGCTTCCTAAAATATTACTGGAATAACTATGGACTGTTAAAAGACTGTTCTATTTAAAAATATGTTTTTATTAAAACTATTGTGAATTACTCGTCCTTCATAGTTGAATCTCAGGCATACAATAACATTCCCATCACCAGTGTTGACCTCCTTCCACCGAAGTTCCCAATAACTCCACCCTTAGTCCACTGGCTTGCCAGTGTAACAGGCCCATTTTAAGTACAGACTGTTATCGTTTGGGTCTCTTGATATTATTGTTATTGACTTTGACTTGGGTATTTAGTTATGTCTTTTTTATTTTTATTTTTTCCTGTAGGACTACAAAAACATTTTAATAATATATGGAATAAGGAAGATAGTATATAGATATAATACAGTAATAATAGGATAAAAACAATAATAGATAGAAACTTTAATATTTTACTTATAGAGTAGATAGACCACTTTGGATTAACTTTAATAGGATAATAGAGGATGAACATTATAAAAGATAATAAACCTAGTAAAGTTGGTATAGATTAGAATATATAGAACCCTCCCAAGCAAGTGAGTAAATGATATGAAATGTTATTTGAGAATAATGACTCATTTTTGAGGCATTTAACAAAATACTTAGACAAACTAAAATCAAATTAAGTATCCATTCTGAGACCAGTTGGCTCATGACTCCATATTTTTTTATTTATTTTTTTCAGTTTTTAGAAAAATGCAGAAATATGAGGTAAAACAAAATAATTCATGCCTTAAGGGTCTATCAAAAAGGTGAGGGCTTCTATCTAGAAAATACAAATAAAAGAATTTTAAAAGGGTGATAAGTGGCAGAATTATATATATATATATATATATATATATATATATATATATATATATATATATATATATATATATAGGCACAGGAAACTTTGGGGGAAAGTAGAAAGAAAATACCATTGGCCTAAAAAACAAGGTGTCTCTACCTATAAGAAAAACTACTAAAAAATCCCGTTTTAGAAATGGAAAATGAAACTCTTCTTTACTATCCCTCTGCTTTTAAAGCTGTTCTTTAGCCCATGATAGTAGAAATCTTCACACTTTAAATTATTTTCATTGTAATGAAGGCCCTCTTTTTTTTTTCCTATTGAATTGTTTTATATTTCTTTTGGGAGACTGACCATTTAAAATTAAAAAAAATTCTGGAGAGAAGGAACCACTATGATAATGATAAATGGAATTGATCACTTAAGTCAATAACTGGGTATTGGATAAAGATAAAGTATATGCAAGATAAAGACAGAGAGAAAAGGAGAGAAAGGGATAGGGTGTGAGATATAAAGGTATACAATGTATAAAGGTATACAATGCCTTTCTCAGAGGCAGGCAGAGAGGTGGGTGGGAGGGAAACCAGGGACATTAGTTGTGGGGAACATTCATATGTGAAGGGAGGTGTATATTCTAAGACTGAAACTCAGTCATGGACAACTTTATAATCTTGGTGTTTAAATTCAAAAACAGTTTCTGGGGCCTAAGAGGTAGCACAGTGGTAGGGTGTTTGCCTTATGTACAGCAAAAACAGGACAGACCACAGCTCGATTCCCAGCATCCCGTATCGTCCCCTGAGCTTGCCAGGTGCGATTTCTGAGTGCAGAGCCAAGATTAAACCCTGAGCGCCGCTGGGTGTGACCCCCCCAAACAAACAAACAAACAAAAACAGTTCCTGCATTGCAGAAGTATGTAGTGTCTCAAATTAAAGACACTCCACTGACTCAGAGGAAAATATTCACACACCATATATCTGATAAAGAGCTAATATCCCCAAACAGAAAAGCACTCACAGAGCTCAATAATAGAACAGCAGCAAATGTGCCCATCAAATAATGGAGGGTATATCAGAGCCAATACTTAGATAATGAAGACATACAGCTGTCCAATATGCATATTAAACAGTCTCCAACAAAGCTTATTATTAGGGAAATGCAAATTAGCACACCACTGAGGTAACATCTCATACCAGCAAGAACAGTTTTGCAACAAAAAGTAATTGCTAGTGAGGTTGTGATAAAAAATAAACTGTGGTTCAATGCTGATGGAAATGTATCTTCTTTAGCCTCTGAAAAAGGCTTCACCTGATGTAGAAAATCCCACTTTTGAGTATTTATCCTAAGAACATTAAAGCATTAATACTCAAAGATAAATGAGTATCCTTGTTCTCTGATCTAGAAATAATCCATGTGTCCCAACATAGATGAGTGGATATAGGTAATATGGTACACATCAACAATAGACTAAAACTCAGCTATGAGAAAATATGAAATCACGGATTTCAGCTCAGCTTGGAAGAGATATAAACAATATTTTTCTATGTCAATGAGTCAGAAGGAGAAAGATAAAGGGAGATGGATTAGATAATGGCCAATGGCCACTGAAAATAAACCCTGAGATATTGGTAACATAACTGAAAACTGAGGTGGCCAAGGGAGGAACAGAGGAACACTGTGGAGGAATATTGGCACTTTGGTTGTGGGTGTGGTACAGTAGCACTGTAAGTATAGTTTCAAAAGAATTAGGATTGTCAATCATGATACCATAATAAAAATTTTAGTATAAAAAAAGAAAGTAGTAAAATCTCCTAAAAATGGTAGAATTTAAAATAGATTTAAGAAGAATAAACAGTTTTTAAAAAAGAACTGAACACTGGCCAAGTAAAAGAGGATGAATTTCCTTGATAGGATTAGAGAATCATGACAGAGTAGATAATAGACTCGTCTCAAAAATTTAACAGACTTCTCCAGGAAAAGAGTTAGAGTGGCTGTCAGTTGGCTTCTTTCTTCAACCCTAATCCTGTATGTAAAGAAGTTTATTCCAATAAAGGTCATTACTAATATTTATCTTATTATTTTGGTTTAAATAAAATTTAAATATAGGGCAAAGAAAAATTAAAAGCACAGGCTATCAAGAAGCAGCATAAGGTGGAAAACAAAACTTAGTTCATCTTTTGCAGCCCGAAGGGAAATAAGCCTTTCTGAACTAATCAATTAAAAAATCTGCAAGGGTTTCTGACCTACAGATATGATTTTGATTTTAAAAGGTTATCTTTGTTTTATTTCAGAGTCAGAATTATTTTCAGTTTCTCAGATAGTACTGAGTTGTTTTCTTTTGTTATACAACCTATGAAAAGATGAGTTTAAATTTTAGTACTACATTTCTCCAAACACAAGACTATAACTAGAACTGAAGAATTATTACATAAATACTATATTCCCAATATAATAAATACAATTTATATATTCCATAGTCTCCAAGAATCATTAGTTTTTATCTTTAAACTTCATGTACATGTAATTAGACAGTCACAAATTTTGTCAGAATATGCATATGTCTAAGAGCATTATCAAAGTCCATGTTAGTCTACCAAGAAATGGCAAGTTTTTCCTTCAAATAATAAACTTGGTGGGGTATGACATATATTTCACCAATGTGACCTCTGATAATCTAAATCTTTGTCAACTCAGCATGAGATTATCCAGTTGAATAAGTAAAATGTTTGTGGGTTTTTGTGTGTATGTGATTATAAAGACAAGTTGATAAAGTGTTATTTAAATTAATGTCTCTATAACAGGGCCCAATTTTTTTCAATTAAGTTGCTTTTCTGGATTCCTCTTATATTTAGATTTCCAAATACTCTTTGCAATTAATTTGGAAAGTTATATTATTTTCCTTCTCTCCAGGTGACTGTCCAGTTGGTACTTATAATACTATCTTGAAAGCATGTTTGCTCTTCAACATGGTTTTCCTATTGTGTTTTCAAGTTTCTAGTCTAATAATGGTAATTTCACTACAAAACCACCCTAAGTTCTGAATTTCAAAAACTCTGGTTAATCACACTTTAATCTTCCATTTCACTATTACACATATTTCTGGTGTTACTAATTTTGCCACTGAACTGCAACATAACTGAAAATGAACATTCCCTTTGCCCTGCTTAATGTCATTATTTCTTATCATTGCTGTATATTCTAAAAGGCAAACTCACAACTACCTTAGCTTTGAGTCACTGTCTCTCATACTATCAATGTGGTATATTTAAAAGGTACACATGGGGTCTGGTGACATCACTTCATGGCATATAACACCTGTCTTGCAAAAGTTGAATTTTTATGGGTGCTGCATGAATAGGGTACAGTTTAGCAGCTCTGCTGTTTGAGCTCAATGGAACTACAAACCATCTCTGGTAACAAGTGATTGTAATCTATAAAATTGGAATGTGTTTAAATAAGTAAAATGTGCACAACTAAAAGATGAGCATCATGACTGGGGTCTGAAATTCTAAAAAACATTATGTAAGAATCCTAAGCAGGTACTCTGATCCTGTATGGTAACTGTGAAACTGATGTGTGACCCTAAGTGCTTACCACAACTGAAATCATGAGCACCAGAGCCAGGAGTTTCTGTTATCTCCCAATCATCACAACAATATTAAGAACGGGAAAAGAGAAAAGGGTGATCAATAAAAGGGACATATGAAGCAGGTAGCCCAGGGTATAGAATCTTAAGCTTTTCAATGACTTTAATATTATCCATTATCACCACCCTCCCTCACCCTCATACACATTTCATTAATTTTGCTTTAAGCAAACAGATACCATGGAAACTCCTTGAAAGGCTCACAAATTCCTCCTTTTATAGTTTGTTTTCATTTGTTTGTTATTTTTGCTTCAATAAGTTCACCATGGTGTTCTGTCTTTTTGAAATAGATCTGCCTACCATCTTCATTCGTTACTAAATTTTACTTAGTTTGGAGTTTGACCCTAGGTATGGCTGCCTCTTGGCCTTTATCCCAACCAGCTGGCTGGCTGGGTCTCACTTTCTTGTTCAGTCCCTGCCAGGCCTGTTGTCTGGGAGCTAAACACAGCTCTAGATCTGTTCCATCTGTTTGAAGATGAATATCCTTAAAGAACCTACTTTTCTTCAGGCAACAAGATTTTAGTTCTGTGTATGTGATTGGACCCTTACAGATAGAAATGTCATATATAAAACTCCCATGACATTTTCAGTGTTGGTCCCTTTTTCTTAGAGCTTTAACGTCAAATGCTACTTAAAGCAGTCATTACCTGCAGGGGCAATGAGTTTACCATTGAACCATAGAACCATTTTTTTTCTTTCAGTGAAATGGAATTAGAAAACAACATACCTATATGGCTTTAAGAATAATTATAAGCTTTAGCTTATTATAATTTTAATTTTATATTTTCAGATGATCAGTAGCAGTTTGAATCATTTAAATTTCTTCTCTATTTAACTATTTAATATCACCTTTTTGATGTTAAGCAATCTAAACCTTTGCAGATTTGTGACTAATCTTAAATATTTTGATAGTGTCTTATATAAAATAAAATTTAGTGAGTCAAGATTTATCAGTTAATTTTGATTATCGGTTAGAAAAATCAAGTAATAATTTTATTCCCTCTTTCTTATCCTAAAGTAATCTGAAGATAGGAGTTCAGATACAACCTGATAAATTCAGAATTCAACAGAAACTCAGACGCCAGGTTATTATTTTTTAGTATTTATTATCATTCTCAACTCCATTTATGTCTAAATGACTAATATGGCTCTAACATCATTTGTATTCCACATAGCAGAAAACAAAAGAAGAGAACTATGCCCTCCACTGAATGAAACAGAAAACACAAGGAAAGAATTTAATATCAATATTGGAAAAATTAGCATGAAGATTGTAAAAAAAACATAATGAAACCTAACAATTTTGTTATGGTTAGATTGACAAAATTGTATTTATTAACTAGACATGAGTACTTAAGGTAAAACCAATGTGTTTGATGAACTACTGTGTATTAATGACAGTAAAATTTTATACCGAAGTAAAAGAAATAGTGATTTTTATATAATGAAACAATAATTTCTGTTTAAATAAAATATATTTCTTTTTTTGTGATAAAGCTGCCCATAAAAATGAATGGCTAATGTGTAATATTATATATGAATCATAAGTACATATTATGTACTTATGAGAATTACTTTGGAATTATTGAAAATATAACATTATTTAAAATTTATTACTTTATTTATTTAATTACAAAATTATTAATTTAAACATTTAAAATATATGGAAAATATCTTTATTGCTATTTAATTATCATTATATTATTTAATTAATATTATTTAATTACAAAATAAACTAATATTATTTACTATTGCAATGTTTATTTATTATTATTTATTTAATAATATTTAATTATTAAATTAATTGAAATGTATGGGAAAATTTATTACAGGGCCTTAAAATAGAATGTAGCATTTTTGGGGAAGTTAGGGAAACACTAGAATGGAGAGGACACTTTCCTTGAAAATAGCCTATGCATGCTCAATTCTGGGTACTGCATGTGGTTCCCTGATGCCCCACTGAAGCTGATATTATCTCCTTAACCCTCTAAATAAAAATAGTAACATTTTTTTTGAAGTTGACATGCATGTGTTGAAAAGAGTAGTACAGGAGTAAGGCAACTGGCTTGCAAGTGGCTGGCCCTGACATTATCTATGGCTTAGAACTGAATGTGATCTTATGAGCTGCACTAGAAGTGACCGCTGAGCACAGAAATTGGGGTAATTCATGAACACCCACCGAGGTGAGCCCAAAGCAAACAAAAAATTAGCATGTGGCTAATAGGAAAGAAAACAAAATCATGTGTAATTTCAAACAGTTATGGTTGACATTTGCTTCGCAGTTTAGATCTATATCTACAAAACTAAGACTAAACAACTAAAAATCCATGAGTAGGCTACTATACTATCTCTCTGGTCCATGTTATTTTTGGGGGTGCATGGGTAGGTGGGCTTTTGGGTCACACCTGGCAGCGCTCAAAGGTTACTCCTGGCTCTACGCTCAGAAATCCAGAAATCGCTCTGGCTGACTCAGGGGACAATATAGGATGCCAGGATTCAAACCACTGTACGTCCTGCGTCAGCAGCATGCAAGGCAAATGCGCTACTGCCATGCTATCTCTTCGGCACCATCTGGTTTTCTCTTTCTTTCTTTCTTTCTTTCTTTCTTTCTTTCTTCTTTCTTTCTTTCTTTTCCTTTCTTCCTTTGTTTGTTTGTTTCTTTCTTTTTCTCTTTCTTTCATTCTTTTTCTTTTTTCTTTCTTTCTTCTGTCTTTCCTTCTTTTTCTTTCATTGTTTCTTTCTTTCTTTCTTCTTTCTTTCTTTCTTTCTTTCTTTCTTTCTTTCTTTCTTTCTTTCTTTTCTTTCTTTCTTGTCTTCTTTCTTCTCTTTCTTTCTATTCTTTCTTTCTTTCTTTCTTTCTTTCTTTCTTTCTTTCTTTCTTTCTTTCTTTCTTTCTTTCTTGCTTGCTTGCTTGCTTTCTTGCTTTCTTGCTTTCTTGCTTTTCTTTCTTTTTCTTTTCTCTCTTCTTTCTTTCTTTCTTTTTCTTCCTTTCTGTTTTCTCCTTATATTCTTTTATTCTTTCTCTTCTTTTTCTCTTCTTTTTTCTTCAATTTTTTTCCTTCTTTACTCCTTTCTTTTTCTTTCTTTCTTCTTTCTTTCTTTCTTTCTTTCTCTTTCTTTCTTTCTTTCTTTCTTTCTTTTCTTTCTTTCCTTCCTTCCTTCCTTCCTTCCTTCCTTCTTTCCTTCCTTCCTTCCTTCCTTCCTTCCTTCCTTCCTTCCTTCCTTCCTTCCTTCCTTCCTTCCTTCCTTCCTTCCTTCCTTCCTTCCTTCCTTCCTTCCTTCCTTCCCTTTTTGTTTTTTTGGGCCACACCCGGTAACGCTCAGGAGTTACTCTTTACAATGTTCTCAGAAATCGCTCCTGGCTTGGGGACAATATGGGACATCGGATATTGAACCCAGGTCTGTCCTAGGTCAGCTGCATGCAAGGCAAATGCCCTACCACTGTGACATCATTTCTGTCCCCATGGCCTATTTTTTTTATAATTGAGTATGACATAACCAAAATATTTAATTTGACTTATATGCAAGTGTTGCTGCTGGACTATTGCTGGTTGATACAAAAACCCCTTACAGCAAGACAATAAACTATTTTTATTAAAAATGTACAAATTGGTCCTTTATAAATTATGATACATGTTAATGAATTTAACATGCCCATATTTATTGGACAGATGATATGTGTGAGATATTCATTATGCACCAAGAATATCACGGTGAATGTTGCAGACAAATAAGTAAACACATTTAAAAGATGAGTAAATTCAGCAGCCTCAGAGATAGTTCAAAGAGATTAAATACAAGTTTTGCAAGTAAGAAATTTAGGTTAGATCCCCAGGACTGCAAAGCCCCCCAAGGCTCAATCCGGAATAATCCTCAAGCACTAAGTCAAAAGTAGCTCCTTTAGCTCCAAATATGGCTTCCAAATGAGCAAAACCAATCTTTTGAGAATTGAGAAAAAATGAAAAAAGCATGTGAGGAACTAGTAGTGAGATCAAGAAAAGTTGTTTTCGTAGAGTTGAGAGAGGAAATATTAAATGAAAAAAGTCAAAGGCCATGAAATACATGAAGAAAATAAAGGAAATGTGTACTTGGAGAATGAGAGAATTAGAGACCTGCATGTCAAAACAAAAATCTGAATGTATTAGAAGAAAAGGTTTCTAGGCAAATAAGACAAGACTATGTCAGGAAATATTTGTGGGCCACAGTTTTGTTAAGAATCTTTCTTTATAAACACTTTTTATTAGTTTATAATAAATAATTATTGTCTTTGTTTCATTGTGCTTTACTATAAAGAATAACACAATATTAATTTTTATATATTTAATTTATTTAAGCATTGTGGTTTCAAAATTGTTCATGATTGAGTTTCTGTCGTAGGATGTACACCAAACTTCAACAGTGCACTTTTTCCACCACCAATGTTTATTTCACTCCCACCTGTTTTGGGGAGGAAATTCTCTCTCTCTC
Organism: Suncus etruscus; assembly: GCF_024139225.1. Classification (NCBI taxonomy): domain Eukaryota; kingdom Metazoa; phylum Chordata; class Mammalia; order Eulipotyphla; family Soricidae; genus Suncus; species Suncus etruscus. Next base: position 107,220,534 of record NC_064848.1, read on the forward strand.
TCTCTCTCTCTCTCTCTCTCTCTCTCTCTCTCTCTCTCTCTCTCTCTCTCTCTCTCTTTCTCTCTCTCTCTCTCTGTCTCTCTCTCATTTTCTTTTATGACACTGTGGTTTGCTTAACTATTGTTCCAATAACTATTGTTAATGAAGTTGTACGATGCATATCGCTTTATCCAGAGTATCAATTCCAACTTTCATTGTCATAGTGGAATCTTCTCTATCCTAAATGCCCTCATTGTTCTTTGTGGCAAGCTTCCTATCATGGATTGGTTTTCCAGACTTTAGATATACTATTACTATACTATCTTTTTTTTTCTTATACCTCACAAATAAGTGAGATTATTTTATGTCTATCCCTATCCCTTTGAGTTTTTTCTTTCAGCAATAATCATTTCCCTATACATTATTTTTTTAAAATAATATCTTTATTTAAACACCTTGATTACAAACATGACTGTGGTTAGGTTTCAGTCATGTAAAGAACACCCCCCTTCACCAGTGCAACATTCTCACCACCAATGTCCCAAATCTCCCTCCAACCCACCTACCCCCACCTATACTCTAGACAGACTTTTCACTTCCCTCATTCATTCACATGGTTATGATAGATCTCAGTGTAGTTATTTCTCTGACTGCACTCACCACTCTGTGGTGAGCTTCATGAATTGAGCTGGAAGTTCCAGCCCTCCTCTCTTTGCGTCTGTGGATTGTTTCAAAAATGTTTTTTATTTTTCTTAAAACCCAAAGATGAGTTAGACTATTCTGTGTCTATCTCTCTCTTTCTGACTTATTTCACTCAACATGATAGATTCCATGTATATCCATGTATAGGAAAATTTCATGTCTTCATCTCTCCTGACAGCTGCACAATATTGCATTGTGTATATGTACACAGTTCCTTTAGCCATTCATCTGTTGAAGGGCATCTTGGTTGTTTCCAGAGTCTGGCTATTGTGAAGAGTGCTGCAATAAATATAGGTGTGAGGAAGGGATTTTTGTATTGTATTCTTGTGTTCCTAGGGTATATCCCTAGGAGTGGTATAGCTGGATCGAATGGGAGCTCACTTTCCAGTTTTTAGAGGAATCTCTGTATCACTTTCCATAAAGGTTGGACTAGATGTCATTCCCATCAGCAGTGGATAAGAGTTCCTTTCTCTCCACATCCTCAACAGCACTGATTGTTCTCATTCTTTGTGATGTGTGCCAATCTCTGTGGTGTAAAATGGTATCTCATAGTTGTTTTGGTTTGCATGTCCCTGATGATTAGTAATGTGGAGCATTTTTTCATGTGCCTTTTGGCCATTTGTATTTCTTCTTTGACAAACTGTTCATTTCTTCTCCCTATTTTTTAATGGGATTAGATTTTTTTCTTGTAAAGTTCTGTCAGTGTCCTGTATATTTTGGATATTAGCCCCTTATCTGATGGGTATTGGGTAAATATTTTCTCCCACACAGTGGGTGGCTCTTTTATTCTGGGCACTATTTCTTTTGAGGTGCAGAAGCTTCTTAGCTTAATGTATTTCCATCTGTTTATCGCTGCTTCCACTTGTTTGGAAAGTGCAGTTTTCTCCTTGAAGATGCCTTTAGTCTCAATGTCATGGAGTGTTTTACCTATGTGTTGTTCTATATACCTTATGGTATCAGGTCTGATATCATAGTCTTTAATCCATTTGGATTTTACCTTCTTCCATGATGTTAGCTGGAGGTCTATATCTATCCATTCTTTTTTTTTTATTTAAACAAATTTATTACATACATGATTGTGCTTGGGTTTCAGCCATGTAAAGAACACCACCCATCACCAGTGCAACATTCCCATCACCAATGTCCCAAATCTCCCTCCTCCCCACCCAACCCCCACCTGTACTCTAGACAGGCTTTCTATTTCCCTCATACATTCTCATTATTAGGATAGTTCAAAACGTAGTTATTTCTCTAACTAAACTCATCCCTGTTTGTGGTGAGCTTCATGAGGTGAGCTGTAACTTCTAGCTATTTTCTCTTTTGTGTCTGAAAGTTATTATTGCAAGAATGTCTATCCATTTTTAAGACACTTTTCTCTGATGAAGATCCTTACTTTGGACCTTAGCCTATCATCACTAGAGGATTAAAGTTGTTTAATATATATGGAATATATATATATATATAGAATATATAGGAAAATTTCACAGATATATTTTTTTCTATAAATATGTTATATTGTTAAGACTAAATGTGAAATGCTTGTGTTATATAAATATTCAATTTGCATATAGCTTTCCATATACAAAGATTAATAAATAGATATGAAAAACAGGTACTACACAATGAAGCTAAAAGAAAACTCTTGGTTATATAAGAAATCAAATGCTAACATCTGTAGTCACAGAATGATGGCTGATGGAGATTTTAAATTAATTTTGCTACTTTTAGCTAAATTTAATTACTTTATAATGTATACTAACACACATTTAATATAGAAAAATGCAGTCAATAGAATTTGGCAGGTACACTGTCATGGTTAATATTAGTAATACAATATTGAATTGAGGGAGACAAGAAACTAAGCATGATATATTGAATTAGCAAGTAATTTTAGTTTGTGTTTTTCCAAATATTCCCTCTTGGCTTTGGGATTGTGTAAGCAGAAAACACACTACATACAAATAAAATATGCTCATTAAATATTTGAAAGAGTAAGTATGAGTTCTCTATATGAAAAACAGAATTTCCCTACTCAGAACACTGCCAATTGCTTTGTGTAAATTTATACTGAGGGCTTTTTTTACTACATATTATTCTTTTCATAATCTGTGCCTTCAATTTATCATTTAGAAAGACATGCTTTTTCTTAGCTCTGGCTGGAGTGTTTGATACATACCCTGTGTGGTTGTAGGTGTCATATGCTGGAATTTAATTTTATGCTATCTATCACCTTGGTCTGTGACTTGTTTTTCTTCCAATTTTGTATGGAATAAAAGGAAAGATTTATCTTTATTTACTTAATTCTAAGCCTCACAGATGGCCTCTGCTGCCCATGCAAGCAGTTGCTGAATGTTCAGTAAACATAAATGAGATGAGGCATACCTCAACACTCCTTCTCACTCACGTTCCCTGGACTAGCTCAATGTCAGCTTTATCTCCATTAAGGTAAAGCCACCACTTCCCTTTTGCATATTTGTGCGCTGAGTTCCTGTGTCAAAAGAATTGGTTATTTTTTTAATGTTCTCTTTGTGTTAGCATAATAGAATAGAAACAAGAAGCTCATTGAGTGATGCATGTCTTGCAAAGTCTTATATGTGTAATAAAAATTCAGTAGATTAGCATGTCTATAAGAAATTCAAGAATGAAGAACAATATTATAATATAAGTAAAAATGCAAAAATACAATACTAATGTGACATTAAAAATGACATATCACTCAGATAGTTTTCAATTAATACTATGCATTTCATTTCTACAATGTGACCAGCCAACATATTAGTTTGTCTTGTAAACTTAAAACTGTCACGAGTTATTCTATGATCAGTAACAGAAGCAGAAATAGAAATATTTATAGAATTGCTCTTTCCAATACTAAAATCATCCCATACCTTTTTAGGGATATTTAAATTGAGAAGTTTTACTTTTCAACGAAGTCTATCATAACTATCACTATCCCCTCTTCTTTATTTTGCAATTACAACATTTAATTCCATTAATGTTCTTGTGGTACTTTTAAAATGTGTTATTTCTCATGAATTATTAGAGGTTCATTTATTTTATTTTAAAATAATATTAAATATAAAAATGAAATATGTCAAGATTTAAACAAGAAACCCTAAAATTCATGAATAAATTTTATCATTACAATTCTGTGAATATTGATAAATTAGTGGTACATGATCATGTACCAATACGTTGAATTTATTGGTGTGTAAATGTTGTATAAATATTAGGGAAGTTTGATATACTAACACTGATTTATAAAAGGAAAGAAAAACTGCTTTTTAAGAAATTAATAAGTATAGATGAAATTGAAAATGATATTAGAAAATATCTCTATATAATTATCTGTAAACTAATATTTATATCTATTTATGTCTTTATATAAAGTACTTTATACATAAAATATTTATGTTTTATGAAAATTTATATTTCACTGGATATGTATAATCATTTATTAAATTAAAGTTTCACATGGTCTCACATTTCATCTTTATAAAAGTAAATTTATAATTTTATTTAATAAACTTCCAATTATAAGGTCAGAGATGTAGCTCAGTGAGAGAGTATAGATTTTGTAGGCTTTGTAGATAGGTCCTGTATTTAATCTGTGAGACCATAAATAAACAAAATAAAACCATAAAAAACAAGGTAAAAATAACCTACAAAATAAAACCCACACAATTATTACCCTATTAAAATATAAAACTAGGGCCCGGAGAGATAGCACAGCAGCGTTTGCCTTGCAAGCAGCCTATCCAGGACCAAAGGTGGTTGGTTCAAATCCCGGTGTCCCATATGGTCCCCCGTGCCTGCCAGGAGCTATTTCTGAGCAGACAGCCAGGAGTAACCCCTGAGCACCGCCGGGTGTGGCCCAAAAACAAAAATAAATAAATAAATAAATAAATAAATAAATAAATAAAAATAGATAAATAAATATAAAACTAAATTCAAATTCTCCTATATGTTAAAACTTTCTTAAAATCTAGGGACTGGAGCTGTGTTGCAAGTGGTAAGGTGTCTGCCTTGTGCGCGCTAGCCCAGGATGACCGAGGTTCGATCTCCCTGCGTTTCATATGGTCCCCCAAGCCAGGAGCGATTTCTGAGCGCATAGCCAGGAATAACCCCTGAGTGTCACCGGGTGTGGTCCAAAAAACAAAAACGAACAAAGAAAAAAAAACACAGAAAACCTTTCGTAAAATCTAGTCTCAAAATACAATGTATAAAAGACAATCAAACTGTTTATTTTTATTCATCACATAGCATAGTATCATAACTTTCAAACCGCTTAACCTCTTCTATAGATTTATGTATTGAACTTATATTCCTATTTGATATTCAATTAAAATGCTATCATCTCTGAGATTTTCAAACTTCATCAGAGAGCATAATAGCTTCTATCTTTCATCACTAAAACAATTTGTATTTGTTTTATAGTTGCACATATTATATTACATTACAATTATGTTTGCTTCCATCAGAATACAAATTTCTGTAAAATAAAATTTGCTTGAAATATTTTTTTTCACAGACTAGGATATTACCTGGCAAACTTTCAGTGCTCAAGAAATTCAAGTTGAAGTAACACAAAAAGCTTACTTTGAGGTTATACCAGTGTCCCCCAGGTTATACCAGTAGACTGGAAGGATAAAAAAGGGTGGATCTGGCTAAAATGGAAGCACTTTCTTTTTTTTTTAAATTAATTTACAGGGACATACTTATGTTAATTAATGTTATGTTATGTTTGTTATGTTATGTTATGTTTATGTTATGTTATGTTATGTTATGTTATGTTGTTATGTTATGTTATGTTATGTTATGTTATGTTATGTTATGTTATGTTATGTTATGTTATGTTATGTTATGTTATGTTATGTTATGTTATGTTATGTTATGAAATGAAGTTAAGTAATTTTTTTTCTGAAGAGAATAACAAGACAAAGAAGTATGGAGAATTCAGAGCTATATGAATTCTGAACACAAGGAAGGGTTAGAGAAATGGTTTAGCTAAGGCAACTTGTCTTGCACTCAGCCAACACAGATTGTTCCTATATCCCCACCAGGATTGATTTCTTAGCATAGAGTGAAGAATAAGTACCAAAACAATAGGGTGCCCACCAATAACTCCTAATTGCCACGCCCCCATAAATTTTTAGGGGAAGTCAGCCCACCAGATGTATCATTAGATTTTCCTGGTGGGGTAAACTAAAATATCCCCCCACGGGATTCCTCAAAAGGCCAGCTGTGGACGCCTTTTTCCTCTGCATGGATGGTTGAGGAATTTTGTTAGAGATGCTTGGTATTGCATTTTTAGTTATTTGACTATCTCTCCTTTATAAATCTTAATGGACAAAATGTGGTCTCTATTAAATAATTAGCTAAAGAAATTCCAGCACCAAAGATTACAATAAAACCCCTTTTAGGACCTTATAAGTTTTTTCTTTCTTGCAGCTGAAGTTCTGGGGCAAAATTGAAGTTAAATTGATTTAAAAAAAAAAAAACTGTTTTATTACGATAACTAATACCTTTAACACCTCTGACTGGCTTACCCTTTTAAAAACCTCTGTCTCCAGAATAAAGTCATCACACTCCTGATGGAAGATGTGTTGACCCCACATATTCTGTGTGTGTGTGGTTATTATTTCAAAATTATCCCATTTGTCCGCCCGTGCTCCCACTTTTTTCTCGTGAGGACTTCATCCCCACTAGAGCTGCTGAGACGCAGGACACCTGCAGCACCTAATAATAAAGAAAATAAATTATAACTATACAAAAAGAAAACTGATGTTCTCTATTCTACATCTACATCGTTTCATAGTGATTATTTTTGTACTTTCTTGATGATATTATGACATAAACCTTGTCATACTGTCCTATTTTACTTTAAAGCTGATAAGGAAAAGATTACAAGGCAGAACAGACTTCTCTTGCCACTAAAAGGAAACTCACATGATCCAAAATATGTTTCTAGATGTCACTATAATACAAAGTTCAAATTCTATGTATCCTTTAATTGGGCTCAAGAAGTTCTAAATAACAACTCCTCTATTCTTCTTTATTTTAACTTAATCTAATTTTTGTGATCTAAAGCTTTGAATTAAAGATCTTGTGCTATTTCCCTGACTATCCTTAGCTATTTCTAATATTATTCCCTGTTTTAGATGGGAAGAAATCACCTGGACAATTCTTTCCAGATCAGTTTTCAGGAGTTAGTCCTGTGGTACTTGAAGGACCAGGGAGATCTGAAACCCAACCAAGGTATCCTGCTTAAAAAAATATAAGTTCCAGTCCTTAAAACCCTCTGCTCAGCCTATAGCAGTACTTTGTAAAAGCATGAGAATTTTGTGCAGCTTAATAACCCATCTCTATGTAAGTTTCTAGTTCTTAGAAAGTTAATGTTGGAAAGTCAAGTAGCATTTGTTATTTTATTTTACTAGCTTTTGTGCAATATTCACTTATCATAAGGTCCATTGCTTGTGATTTCAGAAACAACCATCCTAGTTGAAGATCCATGGAATTCATTATTATAATAGATTTTATTTGGAGGATGTTTTCCTCTTCTGAACAATTTTGCTAGTTGGATGCCTATTTGTACAATAAAAATTATTTTTAATGAGCTTCTAATTTTTTATTTTATTATTTTATTTATTTATTTATTTATTTATTTATTTATTTTTTGGTTTTTGGGTCACACCTGGCAGTGCTTAGGGGTTACTCCTGGCTCCATGCTCAGAAATCACTCCTGGCAGGCTCCGGGGACCATATGGGATACCAAGATTCGAACCAATGACCTTCTGCATGAAAGGCATACACCTTACCTCCATGCTATTTCTCCAGCACCAGCTTCTAATTTTTATAAACTGAATCCATAACTTCTTGAAATATGACTTCATTTAAGTGGTAGAGTTAACCAAAAGTGTTTAATTTCATTTTTAATGTTTAACCTTCCTACCTTTAATTATTCTATAATATTCTAGTAAACATCTGTTATGTATATGAGCTTAGCATTGGTTATTTCAGTCATGAATTCAATAAGGTGGTTACATGATCAATGATAACAAAGGCAAGATTGTGAAAAGGCAATACTTTTAACACAACCTAGCACAAACTGGCATTTTTTTTTGGTAGGGACAAAAAAAAAATCTCTATTCACCTAGGAGTAATCTATATCTCAGGGTAGGAAGAAAACTTTTGATGCTTTAAGCCTTGCCTGCATCTGTTAAATCCATTTCTACTCCCACCTCCCCAAAGTAAAAGCAAGATGGTAACTTGCCTACTCTCCTTTAGCATATGATAAAGCAGAGTGACCAGCAAATGGATCTCTCTCATTTAAAATGTGATTTGGCGGTGTTTGCGTCTTTGTCTTCCACTTCTTCTCAGTAGGCAGTGGAGTGCATAAGATTTTAATCAACTTCTAGCTCTCACTCTCTATCTCTGCATAGATTACTTTCACTTCAATGCTTTTATGGTGAGATACTTCAGCTCTTCATCAAAGTGTGCTGCTGTCAGAGTCCTTCTGCCTACTCTATTAGAAACCTCACTCCCAGTGCTTTATCTCACTGTTGTTTTCCTGCTCATTTTCTCATTCCATTCAGGACTCCCGCGTACACTCTTAACTTCTATTTTACTATTCTCTTAGAACAAAAGGTAGAGACATGTAATTTCAGACTTGTAATACTAACATTTACTAAAAGTGTAGGTGCTTAGTACTCACCAAATTAAAAATAAAAATTGGTAGAAAGTAGAATGCCTAAATCAATATTTCAATTCAATATCTATAATTCCACCTTTTGAATTATGGACTATTGATAAAAAGAATACATTAGTTTATGCATACTTTAAGAATAGTTTTAAAAGAAAATTCTTGTATCAATGGGAGATAAGAGCTTTTTCTTATAAGTTTTGTCTTATAAGTTGGGGAGAATATGTTATTTGTACTCCTCAAGTTAATATCACCAAACCAATACAAATGTTATATATTAAATTTTGTTTTTAATTTGTGCCTTCTCTCCATCCCAACCTCCCCTCTCCCATCCTTTCCACACCCTACCCTTAGATGAGCCAATTTAGAAAGATTCATAGGTTAAAAAAACAAAACAAAACAAATTCATGGCTTAAAGAAAAAATAAAACAAAAAATTAAAACTAGGTCTATAATTTAGAAGCTGAGAACCTCTCTCTAGGAGAAACTGCCCATTACTTTCTGTTGGCCCTGATCTTACCAACATAAAACCTTAGGAACAGTTCTGCATTGATAAGGACCCCAGGGCCCTGGGTTCACTGGCTAGTAGAAACTATGTACCGGTAACATTCATTTTTACCTCTAGTCTTCTTAGTCTTTATTACTATACAAAAGTGCATACCCCTAATAATGTTTTTTCATCATTTTTCTGTACAGGCCAAGATTGTTCTTTGTATGTTTCTCAATTGTGCATGCTCACTGTTCTTTCTAATGATATATCTGAGGTTCCTGAAAAACTGTGGTTACTTTACCCTCCTTTTCCCTCTCTGTGTAGCTGTTCTTCAGCCAGTATGGTGGATGGATATTCTTCACAACTTATGTTCACACCATTAATGCCCCTCTATTTTATTCATTTGTTCTTATGCTTTTTTTCTAGAGCAAAACACTAATACTAATATGCAAATTACTAGTCAAAATTAACATTCACATTGATATAGAAGTTTATTCTCTCTTTTCTTGTCACCTGTATCTGTAGAGAAAATTCAATGGGATAACAGTCTTAAGAATTGGGCCAGAGAGTGGGTGCCTGTGTCTGACCAGAGCTTAATTCGCTATACTTCATATGATTTCTAGATCATGTTCAGGTGTGATCCTAATCACTCTCTGCCAGTTGTATAACAAAAACAAACTCCCAAGATCCTTCCTTTTATATTCATGATAATTTTATATTTAAAATGTAAAAAATCATACAAACTTGAGCCAATATGATTCTCAGGGGGTAAAATATTTACAATAGTGTTTAACATATGTAAGATGTCTAATGTAAGTTTAGTATCTGGAGTGCCTCAACAGACTTTAAGATGCTTCTTTTGTATGTGGTAGACCTCAGTTCAATCTTTGGCACTGTGAAATCCCCTAAATACAGAGCCATGAGTATCCTGAGAACTGATATGTGGCATCCTAAAATAAACTAAAATTAATTAACAGTATACCATCACCAATGAATTACCAGACTAAGGAGAATATTTCTTTTGGTATATTCTGAACTTATTTTGTAAATACTGGGAATGACAAGAACATTGTCAAGTTGTTTATGTGCTACTTAAAGCACATTATTTTAAATTGTTTGTAAAAATAAATTATGACAATTTATTTTGACAGTTTCTTATGCATATATCTGAATTTTAAAACACATTGAGATGAAGTATATCATTAATCAAAGACTAGTGTAGGTGTCCTGACAATTTTTAATGATGATGCTTGAAAAATATGTTACCTGGACTGTCTTTTCCCCCATCTCTATCTCTAATTCTTATCTACATATGCCTTTTTAGATTAACTTATTTTGTTTTCGGCCACACCCGATGATGCTCAAGGGTTATTCCTGGCTATATGCTCAGATATGGCTCCTGGCCTCAGGACTCAGGGGGATCAAACTGTGCTGTGCTAGGTTAGAGCATGCCCACCACTTGTGCCATTGCTCCGGCCCCGTTTTTAAATTAACTTTCTTTTATTTTTTAATAATTTTTATTTTGACCAAATTGGATTATAAATTATTTACAGTAGTATTAACCTTCTAAACAGACAACCAAAAATGATGTGGTAGCTTTTTTTCAATTGTTTTACTACTCTAACTGCCTCCATAGAATAAATATCCATTTTAGTAATGTGCAAAACTCTTTATAATCTACTCTCTGCCTTTGTCTTTGACCTCATTGATTACAAATCCCACCAAATAATTTGTGGCAATGAAATAAAACTGATAAAATTTATTTGATTATTTATTGTTCCTATAATTCTACAATTATATGTATTTGTGCATTGTTTTCTTTCTTTTGCTTTGATGCTCATTTAGTAGCTTATTTTTAATATTATTTTTAAAAATTATATTTTATATTTTAAGAGGACTTAAAAAAGGTAGCAACAGTTAATTATGCCTCTATAATATTCTGCCATTATATATACATATAAATGTATATATAATTATATAATATATAGATATACATGGCAGAATATATACATATATGTAATGGCAGAATGGCAAATATATTTTATATATACATTTATATGCATATATACACAAATATATAAATATATATATTTGGGTTCACACCTGTTGGTGCTCACAACATACACCTTGCTCTGGACTCTGCCCTCAGAGATCATTTCTGGCAGAGCTCAGGGAACCATATGTGGTGTTGGGGATTGAAACTGAGTCTTTCACATGTAAGGCAAGAATCTTACTCACCCTACTATCTCTCTGGTACAAAATTGTATATACATAAATGTATACTTAATGAATATATGCACATTATATATTCTTTGCTATATCATGGTCAAAGACTAGATTAATTACCTTGATAAGACAAACATAAAAACATAGCAAAGAGCACGAAACAGATGTTGAATAAATTATAAATTACTAAGTAAATGTATAGATAGATGTATATATTTTATAAGAAAAAGTATAGACAGATGTATATATATCTTTCAAAAACATTTGAGTGTATAATATATGGAATGTACTAAGAACCATGAATGATTTAAGAAAATTGCACCTTCTCTTATATTTTCACTTTTCTTTTCATACACTAATATTCCTTTGAGAAAATATATTTACCCCATGTTAATTGTCAATCCCAATGTCTTTGTGAGGAGATGAACCCAACCTTCCTCTCTTCTGTCATTCCCTTTGGGTAGAGGCAAGACCTGTATCTACCAATTTCCTAGAATTGATGAGGGTAGAGACTGAATGGAAAGTCTAAATAGACATATGGGACAGTCCCATACTTTCCAAATAAATTACAAGAAAAAATTAATAGCCAGTCTTTTCCCAAATAGATACACACACATACATGTAGGATAGAGGAAATGGATTTGGCCTGAAGAAAGATGGATAGTGATGACAGCCACTTCCCCTGCCCTACAACTCCCAGTGTTGTTTTTTAATTGGGCCATCATAATTTATACTTGTATTGAAGTTGTTGCTTTTTAGTTGAGAACTTTTACACCATCCCATCGAATCACTATTGTTTTATGGTCCTTTCTCTATTGGGTTACTTCTCAGCCACTTCAGTTTCAAATTCTCTATATCATGTCTTCATGGTTGTTTGCATTGGAGATTATATAACCCTCATTTTTTCCTTATACAGATATTAATGACATTATCTGATATTTGTCTTTTTTTTTACTTAATTCACTTAGCATTGCATTTTTTTTCTCATAGCTGAATGACATCCCATTGTGCCTCTATATATTATAATTTGTTTATCCACACATGTTTTGAACCACCATTTCTAAAAAATAATTCTGGATTTTATGAACTCAGGAAAGTACAAGTTAAACCTTTAACTTGCATGCAGATAATCTTCTTTAAACCCTCCTCTCAATCCATACACTCACACTGCAGAGTCCTCTGAGCACCACCAAGTGTAACCCATGAGCACTGCCAGTAACTGTTCAACTCTACCCTCCAAAATACTTTTAATTTCAGTAATTAGAGAAAGAATCTGAGTTTGGGTTTTGGGAGGGATCCCTCACCTATAATGCTTTCATTTGGGAACACACAAAGATGATCAGGGGTCATTCCTGGCTCTACGGTTACAGATTACTCCTGGAAATTATTGGGGTCTACATGTTATATTGGGGATTGAACCAGTGTTGGTCTCTTACATAAAAGTATCATAATTCCTGTATCTCTCTGGCCCCTTTATTTTTCTTTTTTAATTTAATTTTTTTTATTTATTGAAGTTCTGGAATTTAAGATACTATTGATGATGATTCTGATTATTGATTTAATCAGTAGTACTTTATTTAACTTGGTTATTTCTAATATTTTAGATGTAGGAATTTATTTCCCATGATAGAAATATTTTACATTATCTGGCTTAAATCTATATTCCCATATTGTTCCTCATTATGAGGAACTAGTAGGTTGTGATTGAGTCATAATATATATTTCGTCCAAATATCTAATAACTTTTTATATTCATTGCCTTTCAATGACCTTTAAATATAATATTGTTTTCTCTCTCATTTTCTATTTCCAAAAATCCTAGGTTCCAAACCTAGGTTAATTTTAGGTTCAAAATCTCATTTCCATGAATCTGGCTTTGCACATAATTTTCTTCTTTATTATTATTTCAAATTTTTTATTTACTACATGCTGAGAAAATGTAAAATGTTTTGTTTGTTATTTGTTTTTTGGGTCACAGCTGGTGGTGCTCAGGGTTACTCCTGACTCTGCGCTCATAAGTCGCCCCTGGCAGACTCAGGGGACCATATGGGATGCTGGGATTCAAACCTGGTCTGTCCTGTGTTGATTGCATGCAAGGCAAACACTTTACCGCTGTGCTATCGCTCCATCCCCAATGTAAAATTTCTTAGTGTTTTTCCTTTTATGCTGTATCTTTGCCTCTGGAATTCTTCTTCTTTTTAGCTCTAACCACTTCATGTTTAACATCACGACTAGATCATCTAATCAGACACTGTGTATCAATAATTTGTTTACTCAATGTTTTGAATGTTACTTATATGCCTAAATGTTATGCTCTTAAGTGTTAATGGTTGAATAAGTTTATTCTATAGGCATAAAATTATTCACAAATATTCTCATGTGGGAAAATAATTGTTTTGATACTAAACATTTAATAATAATGAATTGTTTTGACATATATATATTCTCTAAAAAATTTTAAAATCATGTGAGTCCAGTGAAGTTCAAAACTGATCATCTTCATTTTTAAGTATTATTTTTGTATTAGTTGCAAATTATTCTCTCCTCTTGTGTGAAAATTGAGACACTATCTTTTGAAACTAAATATTTGATGTTCCCCTCATCCTAATTCAAATGTCTCCTCTTTATAAGCAGAGATAGATGCATTTTTACTTTGTTCTGTGAAGTCATACATATTAGTGATAAATGAGTAGGGTCTGTGACTACATTTGTTCTTATCTCTTTTGAAGCAGAAAATCTGGCTGTCTCTTATCTAAACTTAACAAGTAGAGATAAACCTTGATAGAAAAATGTTTCTGGACTGCCATCGCTTTTAGCAAGAATAAACTATTTAAACTAAAAGCAGCTGTTCGATTTTCCCCAAAATAAATCTAAAAGTAAAATTTTCTCCAACGAATGACATATAATTCAATGTCTTTTTCAATCAAGTACAAGCACAAATGTGCTGCACATTTATCTGTTTTAAATATACAGCCATCTTATGCATTAAATTCTTTTGGCTTTAGAACTAAGGTGGTTGTTGAAACAATGTAGTCCCTGCCATTAATATGATCAAGGAAGTGATGCTAATGTTGTAGTGCAGGCTATTAAGCTCATAAACATGTATATTTTATTTTGTAATACATGATAAATCCATTTGCTCAAATTTAATTTATGTTCCAGCAACTGGGATTTCCCTAAGGATGTTTCTAGTGTAGATACTGGGTGTACTGGAGAAAGGAAATTCAAGTGCAGATTTTCTTGTTCCCTTTTAAAAAAAGAAACCACAGGGAGAAAAAGAAACAAGAAAGAAAGGAAAAAGATAAATCCTACCAGTGAATATGGCAACAAATAAATATTTTGATGAACAAAAGTTTATGCAATACTAAATTTAAATGTTAAATTTAAAAAGAGAGCAACTTTCCAACCTTCTTTGCTTTAAGTCACTGCTCACTTCACTGACTAACCCTCACATTGGCGCGTTCTCTACCTTTTTTCTTTAATGCATATTCTTTGGATTAGTTTAGTTCTTTTCCTTTGCACAAATACTAGACTATAATATATTAATTTTTAAGCCCTTTTATTTTTTAGCTCTTTCTCCTTTTTATTTGAATAATTTTTGTGTTATATTTTAATTGTAGTCACAGTTGTCAGAGACTACATAGATACAATACTTGGGTTTAAATATTACTTTTAAATCATGATTTATTTTCTTGGTAATAATATGAATGCAATAGTTATGTTTCTTTTCTAACAAAAATAATGTGTGATAATCACATAACTAACAGTTGACACCAAGATAATTAAAATTACATAAGAAAAAAATCCAATATTATTTTTACAGAAAAATACTGAGAATTTATTGTAACTGACATTAAAATGTTTAAATTTATCTTTTTTAAATTGTAGCCTATGCCTAAACTTGATTTGTTTTTTTTATAAAATAGTATCTTCATAAATTGAGTAATCACATCTCAAAATGTAAACATTATTTTATCATAAAATAAAATCATGAAAAATGAGTCTCACAGCTAAATGTTAGTCATTTTCAAGCAGACATAGTTTTATCTAGACTAATGGATAGGTATACTTTCTTTGTCCTTTAAAAGTTAGAAGTTTAGAGTTGATACAAAAAGCAACTTTTAGAACTAGCTAAAATATCCAAAAATTCCTAAAAGTAATCTTTTGAGAGTCATAAGGACAATTTCTTAAGAAAACTATTAGAACCCTGATTCACAATTAATTTCCTTTTATTTATGATTATATTTGAATTTATCATTTTGGTGTTTACTATCTTTTATCCTATATGTTATCATATCTATCATGAACAGATTTAATTACAATCTTTGTCTTACTGTATTTTGCTATTTATTTTGTAATCACTCTGTAGAAATTTCAGTGAATTAATAAAAATGTCTTCCAAAGCAAAAACAAAACAAAGCAAATTAAAAAAAACTCTCCTCTAATTATCATGTGTCTTTTTTAGTGAATTTCTGTAACAAAAGCCTATGAATTTATGCAGCATATTGGATTTGACTGATTCAGGTCTGGAAAGACATATCAGTACCAGCTCCACTTAATCAAAAATGATTGCATTCCATATGTGCTCTTTAACATTCTAACCAGTAGACAAGTTACAGCATTAAAACATTCTTTCAGTTCTATAAGTTAACAGATCATTGTTTGATATAAACTTCACACAGGTAAGACTTTCTATGAGTTAAACAGAACACAATATGCTTTTGTAATTTAACACACTATCCTGTCTATTGTTCAAAGTTAGCACTTATGACATTTTCTCACAACACCTTTAAAAAAGATCCAGTCATTTCTTAAGCATAAGTTTGCATCAAATTGACAATGATTACATAATTTTGATCTGTTTTATAACCACATACATGATTAAAATTTTCAAAGCATAATGATGACATTTCTTTTCTTGCTTCTGCTTTAAAAACCTGTGAATTCCTATTTAGTAACATCTCTGGAGAACTATATTATTTAGAAGAGTTGGTCACTTACTGGCTATCTTCAACACTTGCCAGGGCTCTTTTTTTGGGGTGTGTGTAGGATTTGTCAATACTCTTTGGTCAGAGATTGCTCCTGGTGCTGTTTGGGGGGATTATACTGGGTTCCAAATCCACTTCCTGCATGTAAAGCAAGAACTCAGTCTATTAAACCCTCTCTTGAGGGTTTATATATATATATATATATATATATATATATATATATATATATATATATATATATATATATATATATATATATATATATATATATATATATATATATATATATATATATATATATATATATATATATATATGGGCCACACCTATTGACAGCTCAGTGTTACTCTTGGCTATGCTATCAGAAATCACTCCTGGCTTGGGGGACCATATTTGATGCTGTGGATCAAACTAAAGTTTGTCCTGGATCAGCTTCGTGAAAGCCAAACACCCTACCACTATGCTATAGCTCCAGCCCCTTATTTTTATTCTCTGATGCAAAATGTTTTCTGAGTTTAAGCAATTAAAATATTAAATAAATAATTGTTAAGACTATATATCAAAAAAGTAGTCTTAATTTTGTCTTATTTTGCTTTGTTGATTTAGTACATACCTTCTATGTAGGATTCTTGAGGAAATGAACAGTTAAATAGTGTTCATGAATTTTCTTTAATGTTATAAATAATATATATTTTATATATATTTAAGACTATTGTATCCTCTATTACTAAATGTCCTGTAGTGTAAATTCTCAGAAAATATAACTTATTGTGAGAAATAAATTACTTACTTGCCTTATTTGATATTAATTTTTAGAAAACTTGATATATTTAACTCTTAATATCAGAAATCAATTTAACTAGAGCTTGACAAGTATTATTTTTGTGATCTTAATTTTAAAATTTTGTGCTCAAGAGATAGTTTAGGAGATAAGGTACATGCATAAAGTGCATTAGATACCAAATTGATCCCTTAGCATAAATATACTCACCTCCCCTGCCAATCACCCATAAGGGAAATTCTTGGACAAGCAAGGTGTAGTCCCTCAATAACGCCAGATGCAACCCAAATCCATTATTGTTTCCAAATAAGAATTTAAAAAATTTCATGACACTTTCCTCCATGCCTATATATTAGTTTAATTCATATATTGTAAGTAAACTTCGATGATAGAAATTGTTTTGTGAAAAAACGTGACCTGAGTTTTAATATGTTCCATAACATTAATAATAATATCACTAATTTTGAAAATGGTATTCTTTTGTTTGTTGTTTGTTTTTGTTTTTGGAGGCCATCCCCAGTGATGCTCAGGGGTTACTTCTGGCTATGCACTCAGACATTGCTCCTGACTTGGGGGACCATATAGAATGCCAGGAGATCAAACCATGATCCTTTCTATGTCAGTGGCATGCAAGGCAAATGCCCTACCACTGAGCCTCCACTCCAGCCACACTTATTCTTGTTTTTACTAATTTTTGTTCCAAACATTTAGAATTAAAATCAGTGGGCTGGAGTGATAATACAAAAGAAAGGGCTCTTCTCTTGCACATGGTCAAGCTGGGGTTTGATCCCCATTTAGTCCCCTGAGGTTCACCAGGGGGATCCTGAGAGAGTCAGGATTATGTCCTGAGAATATCTGGGTGGTTATTTTGGTTAAAAAATAAAGAGTAACCATTCATGCTATTTCTATTGATATTAATATTTGGCACAATAAAGAGTAATTGCATTTGAGATGAAGGTTGGGCCAAACAGATAATGCTGTGGGCTTACTTGTGATTCTCTGCTCTGGAATTAAAGAATGGCAGTGTTGTGTGACTATAAATTGTGCCAGGGATTGAAGCAACATTGGGCAAGTGCCCAAGAGGTGCTGCATTTGTTAATATATTTATTACATAAAATCTGGGTGGAGGGAAAATCAATGCTACCTATTGACAGTTAGGTTTGTGGTGTGAATGTCACATAAATTTTTTTTTGTGTGTGTGTACACATTTAGTTTTATTGTAACAAAGCAACTTGTACACTTTTTAACGTTTAAAACTGAGCATCTTTCCTTTCCAGTGAAACAAAAGAAAATTTAAAAATAAACAGGAACAAAATTACAATAGAGAATGTCAATTCCAAATAAGTTCCTACAGGTTTCTGCTGATTCTCCCATCGAGTGGCAGGGCTCAAGTCATCATTAGGAGAGAATTTTATCTTTAAAAGTGTCGTTTTAAACTGCAAGGATGTCCGTTAAACATCACAATTAAACATGCCAAAGGAGAAGCCATGTTGTCAAAATGCCCACTTAACCCACCCAAACATCTCAAACCCACCCTTTTGCTGCCGTTCTATAACCCCCTTTTATTTTTTTTTTTTTAGTTTTTTTTTTCTTTTTTTAAACAAGAGAAAGTAGACAGATACATGTTGGTAAATGCTAACTGTCCATATTCACATAGAGACACAGTGTGATCTCTGAGCCCGATATACAGAGAAAGGAGGGAAAAAGCTAGAATCTATGCACTACTACACAGGGGCCTAGCACCCTCCGGCTTCCAGCAGAGCGAAGGGAGCAGAGGGTTTTCTTTTTTCCCACAGAGCACGGTGGTGTTGATTCCATAGTTTTTGCAGAGACAAGAAGGGATAAAACGAATTTGGAACAGAAAGCGGTAGAGATCTTTTTCCCCCACTCAATTCTGTTCAAGGTTTCCCCAAATTAAGTTGAGAACCATGGCATAAAGGAGAAAAGAGACCTCGAAAACAGGGAGACTGAGCACAAGAGGGGCCAGGCAGGGAGAAGAAAAGAAAAAGGCTGCAACTTGCTCCCAGGGATTGGAGGAAATGAGAAGAGATCGGAAACCGTCTGTGTTCCTTTAGTCGTCTTCTCCTTCATCCTCCTCTCCTTCCTCCCCCTCATCATCATCTTCATCTTCTTCACCTTCATCTTCATCCCCTTCTTCATCAATATCTTCCAATCCTTCTTCCTCTTCATCATCATCATCATCATCTTCTCCTTCCCCTTCTTCATCATCCATGTCAGGAACCAAGTAGTATTGTAAAGGATTTGGCCAAATGTCATCCTTGATAACCTCGCCCAGCTCATCTGCCCCAGCATCAGAGTGGTCAGTGAACCAGGTAAAGAAACTCTCTGGTTCCTCGTGCTGTCTCTTCCTGCTGGCTTTATTCTGCGTTTGACTTGAGCGTTTCCTCAAATCCTTTCCAGATTTCCATTTGATTTCAGTGGCCTTTGAAGATGGATCACCACTCTCATTCAGATGAAATTCTTTGGAGAGAACTTTATTTTCGAAATAAGGGTTTTCATCAAAATAAAAATCTATTCTGTAACCTGATTTAATATCTTCAAACTCTGTCACTTCAACTCTTGTCAAATAATGCAGCGCTTCTTCATCCTCCTCCCCAAGCAGTGCAGACACTTGCGGATGGTTGACAAATGTCGTTACCCAAAAATTGGGGATTTTGGCGATCAATTCCGACCTCTTCTGAAAAAATGGCTGGCGGAGTTTGTTATATTTCTGTTCTACTTTCAAAATCTCCTCACTGGCTTGTTCATTAAGTCTGTCTATTTCATTTTGTACTTCCTCGATATGTTCAATCGCTTCCTGTTGCTCTTTTTCTCCCTTCCTCGGGCCCAGCGAGCTGAGCGCCTCCTCGGCCTTGGGGGCTACGGCTGCACCCCGGGGCCGAATGTCACATAAATGTTTAACAAAACAAAACCTTAGGTCTCCAGTGGACATACATCTGCTACTGAAGAATTAAAACTCACATCATGTGTTTTTCCTGACATATGACATGTCAGAAAGGAATGCTGAAAAAGAAAGAGGAAAGAAAAAAATGTAAACTCCCAACAAACACATTAAAATAGTGTGTACATAATACAATAAGGATTCTGGAGAATGTTCTGGAGCACATATGAGTAAGACATCTGATAGGTTGCTGTAAGTTTATACAGATTTATAATATCTCCATTATACTCTCCACATGTTAATATCAGAGACTTCTAGAAGTGATTAATATCATGACATTAAAAAAGAAAATAACTGTCTTTCTTTGACAAAAATCAGATTTTCAAATAATTTTTGAACTGACTCAAGAGTAAGACTATGTAAGAACATAATGTTATTTTAGGCAAAATGAAAAATGATTTAAATAAGTCAAAATAAAAATAAATATTGAAATAAATGCTATTGCTCTTCTGTTCTGTCTCCTAAAGCTCTCCTGAGAGGGGCAAGAAGGGCCCAGCAAGAACTGTCTCCTAGAGAGACACCCAGGTCAAAAGACCAAGAAAGACTGAGTGAGTGAAAACTGGCTATCAGAAGTGCCCAGTAGAGAAGTGACTCCTTTGTCTGTGAATGTGGGAGAGGTTTGCCCCTGCTCTGAGATTTGCAAATGGGAGACTCTGAGGAGACCTGTTGGCTTTGCTTGTTTCTCTTCTCTTCCATCTTCTGAAGCTCTCCAGAGAGGGCCAGGAAGGGCCCAGCAAAAATTGTCTCATAGAAGCTTCAGAAGAGCATCTGCTTTGCTTAGTGGTTGCACGCCCTTTTTAACTAATGAACCCAACCATAACACATAGGAAAAAATCACACTACAAGTGTGACAAGGGAAAACCTCTCAGGCAAACACCATGCACAGAAAATGAAGATGATGGCTCTTATAACCCAAAAATTACAAACCATCTGATTAATCTTCCTGTTAAGGAGTTTAGAATAGAATTATGAGGATCTTCATGGAAATGAAAGAAAACATAGCTCTAGCTGAACAGAACACAAAGACAGAAATCAGAAAACTCCAAACTGACATAACAGGTCTGAAAAACACAGTATCAGAACTAAAAACCTCAATGGAAAACCTCTCCAACAGGGTAACAGCAGCAGAGGAAAGAATCAGTGAACTGGAAGATGAAATGCAGAACAACTCCATACAGCAGAAGAGATTATAAAAGAACCTGAAGGCAAAGGTCAGACAATGGAAAAGTACTCAATGAATATGAACAGGTGAAAATAGAAGTCTTTGATAAACTCAACAGAAACAACATAAGAATCATTGGAGTCCCAGAGGCCCATGATGGAGATCTCCAGGACGAATCAACAGTCAAAGACATCATCACAGAGAAATTCCCAGAGCTAAAGACTGCATGCAATCAAATCCTGCATGCCCAAAGAGAATCAGCTAAAAGAGATCTGAAGAAAAACACCCCAAGACACACCGTAGTCACAATGAAGAATCCCACAGATAGAGATAAAATACTGAAAGCAGCAAGATCAGAAAGAGAAATTACATTCAAAGGAGCATTCTTAAGACTTACAGCAGACATGTCACAAAAACTCTCAAAGCCAGAAGACAGTGGTGGGATATTGTGACAAGTCTGAATGAAATGGAAGCTTCACCTAGAATACTGCACCCAGCCCAACTCACATTCAAGTTTAAAGGAAGGATACATAGCTTCATGGATAAGAAACAGCTCAGAAAATTTATAGATGCAAAAACCAGCCTTAAAAGAAAAACTGAAAGGTCTATCTTAAGACAAGACAGACCAACAGACACACCAAACTTATACAAAAAGATGACATTAAATCCCATGATAATTATCTTCCTCAAAGTCAATGGACTAAATGTACCAATTAAGAGACACAGAGTGGTTAAATGAATCAACAAGATGGATCCAACCTTCTGCTGCCTACAAGAAACACACCTGAATAGTCAGAACAAAGTTTTGAGGAAAATCATTGAAGCAAACAACACCCTAACAAAGCTGGGGTGGGGGCTGGAGAAATATAATGGAGGTAAGGCATTTGCCTTTCATGCAGAAGGATGGTGGTTCGAATTCTGGTATCCCTGTGCCTGCCAGGACCAATTTTGGAGCATAGAGCCAGGAGTAACCCATGAGAGTTGCCGAGTGTGACCCAAAAAACAAAATTAAAAAAAAAAAAGAAAAAGCTGGGGTGGCCATATTACTGTCTGATGACACAAACTTTAGACTCAGAAAAGCTGTAAGGGACAAAGATGGACACTTCATACTAATGAAGGGATATGTGCAACAGAAAGAAATCACATTACTAAACATATATGATTTCAATGAGAAACCAGCATAATATCTAATATTATTATTGACAAATTGGAAAGAGTATGTCAAAAATAACAAAATAAGTGTGGGAGACCTCAACACGGCCCTGTCAGCACTTGATAGGTGAACCAGACTGAAACTCAACAACAACAACAAAAAAAAACTAGCCCTGAAAAGAAATGAAAGAAAGAGGCCTAGTAGGCCTATGTGTGTGTGTATGTATATATATGTATATATACATATATGTATATATATATACATACACAGATGTATATATGTGTGTGTATATATATATATATATATATATATATATATATATATATATATATAAAACACTCATCCCCAGAAACCTGAATACACATTCATCTTTAATGTGCATAGGTCATTCTCCAGGATAGAACATATGCTGGCACATAAAACATACCTCCATAAAATCAAGAGAATAGAAATTTTGCAGGCTGCCTTGGCCTGAAATTAAATAGGAACTACAAAGGGACACAAATGAAAGACTTCAAAACCTGAAAATTAAACAGCCTACTCCTGAATAACTAGTGGGTCCAAGATAAAATCAAAGAGGAAATCAAAACTTTCCTAGAAACAAATGACAATGAAGACACAAACAATCAGAATCTATGGGAGACAGCAAAAGCAGTACTCAGAGGAAAAGTTATAGTTTTTCAAGCACACATCAAGAAGGGAGAAGGGGTATACCTGAATAGCTTAAACAACACAGCTTATAAAGTTAGAAAATGATCAACAAAAGAAACCAAAAATAGGGAGACAGAAGAAAATAACAAAGCTTAGAGCAGATATCAATGAAGTGTAAACCCAAAAAACAATCCAAAAGATCAATGGAAGTAGAAGTTGGTTTTTTGAAAAACTAAACAAGATTGATAGATCATTGGCAAAACTCACGAAGAAAAAGAGAGAAACTTGATAACCCATATTAGAAATGAAAAGGGGGAGATTCAAAGGGTAATCAGAGATACTTAGATATACTCTATGCCACTAAAAATGTGGAAGAAATGGATAAATTCTTGGACTCATAACCTTTCATGGTTGAATAATTAGGATGTAGCATATCTGAGTACCCCCATCACTATTGAGAAAATTAAAATGGTAATTGTCACTACCCACAAAAGGAAGCACACACCAGATGTGGCTTTTGGCTTTCCTGGTGTAGTGCCTAATTTTCCTCCCAAGAAATATCTGCCAGAAGGCCCGTTTGGAGAACTCAATCATTGCCCCTTGTCTGGATCACTGGCTATATTTCTGTCATACTTCTTACATGGTAGTGGCTTAATATTTTCCCTTTAATTCGTTTCTGCTATACTACAGAAATTCGGCCTTAGTTATCCTGCAGTCATTAAAGAAATTTCAGTACCAAAGCAAGCTGCTAGAAGTTCCCTGCTGGCTTAGTATTTTTGCAACTCAAAGCCCAGTTAGCTACCTCTCTTTCTGTCAGGCTTCTTACTTCTGAAGGCCAAGTCAAAACATAGCATCTTCATGACAATGGTCTTCTCTCTCTGCCTTTGAGCATCAATAACAAATTATTTTAATCTCTGGGACTCTCCCTGTCACTTTGAATACCTGCTTACAAACAGGTTTGGTCAGTGTAGAATTAGGCTATTTTACTAGGTATATTCTGTACCCCTTTCTTTAGTGTTATTCTCTTTCTATTACCAGATCATAGGAAGTGGGACTTAGCCTCTAGCTAGAATACTATTTCCCTCAGGTGAAGAATAATTGTTATCAGGAGTAAACCAGGATTCCTGCTCTCCCTTAATTTACATCAGTAATGAAACCTAGGGCCAGGAACTTCTTTGATATGTAAGAATTTAGCCTTCCTTTTATCTTCCAACTCCTAACTGAAACCTATTCTATTCTAATGTTACAAACCACCTAAAGCTATGTGTATTTGTTCTAAAATCAAACAATGTACATTGCATATTCCTTTCATGTTATGACTGCCTCTTTTTTTCCTTTATATACTCCCTTGCCTGAAGATTAAATTTGTCACACTCTTGCCAGAAAGGTGTTGACCCCACAGATACTGCATGTGGTATCATATTATATTTCCTATTTCATATCCATCTGCCTTGTGTGTCTGCTTTCTCCCCATAAAGGTTCTCGGACATAACAAAGGTTTTGCTTAAGGATGCAGCAACACGTCAGCAGCAGGTAATCAATTGTCTGCTCAAAAACAAAAGCCCTGGTCCAGATGATTCACTAATGAATTCTTTCAAACCTATCAAAAGGAGCTACTACCAAACTAGCCAGGCTCTGTCACAAAATTGAAAAAACAGGAACACTTCCAAATAGCTTTTATGAAACCAACATCACCTCAATACCAAAACCGGACAGACATGCTCCAAAAAATTTTTGAGACCAATATTCCTGATGAACACTGATGCGAAGATCCTCAACAAAATCCTGGCAAATACAATCCAATGCCTCATCAAGATCATTCACTATGATTAAATAGGTTTCATCCCAGGAATGCAAAGAAGCATTTGATATGGTCCATTTCCCAATCTTTATTAAAAAAAACTCTCAGCAAGATGGGAATGAAAGGAATCTTCCTCAATATAGTTAAGGCCGTCTACCACAAGCCAATGGGAAATATTATACTCAATAGAGAAAAACTAAAAGCCTCCCCTTTAAATTCTGGTACAAGAGAAGACTGTCCTCTCTCACCACACTATTCAACATAGTAATGGAAGTATTTGCTATAGCAATTAGGCAAGAAAAAGATATCAAGGGAATCCAGATAGGAAAGGAAGAAGTCAAGCTCTCATTGTTTGCAGATGATATGATACTATACTTAGAAAAATCCAAAAGACTCTACCAAAAAGCTTCTAGAAACAGTAGATCTATATACCAATGTGGCAGGCTACAAAATTAACAAACAAAAATCAATGGACTTTTTATACACCAATAATGATAGAGAAGAAATGGACATTAAGAAAACAAACCCATTCAAATTCGTGTCACAAAAACTCAAATATCTTGGAATCAACTTGTCCAAAAACATGAAGAATCTATACAAAGAAAACTATAAAACCCTGCTCCAAGAAATAAAAGAAGACACACGGAAATGGAAACACAAAACCTGCTCATAAGTTGGCAGGATTAATATCATTAAAATGGCAATACTCCCCAAAGCTTTTTACAGATTAAATGCGATCCCTTTAAAGATACCCATGATATTCTTCAAAGAAATGGATCAAACACTTCTGAAATTTATTTGGAACAATAAATACCCTCGAATAGCTAAAGCAATCCTTAAGAAAGGAATATGGGAGGCATTACTTTTCCCAACTTTAAAGGTATTACAAATAAATAGTTATCAAAATAACATTGGATTGGAATAAACACAGACCATCAGATCAGTGGAATAGGCTTGAGTACTCAGAACATTTCCCGGACATACAATCACCTAATTTTTGTTAAAGGAGCAAGAAATTCTAAATGGAGCAAGGAAAGCCTCTTTAACAAGTGGTGTTGGCAAACTGGTTAGCTGCTTGCAAAAAAAAGTGAACTCAGACCCCTCAGCTAGCATCATGTATGAATGTAAAATCCAAATGGATTAAAGACTTTGATATCAGACCTGAATCCATAAGAAAAACATATATATATATATAAACACATAGGTATAACACTTCATGACATAAAAAGATCTTTACGGAGGAAACAGCACTCTTCAAACAAGTGGAAGCAAAGATAGATAGATGGGAATATATTAAGCTGAGAAGCTTCTGAACCTCAAAAGAAATAGTGCCCAGGATACAAGAGCCACCCACTGAGTGGAAGAAACTATTCACCCAATACCCACCAGATAAGGGGCTAATATCCAAAATATAAAAGGCACTGACAGAACTTTACAAGAAAAAAACATCTAATCCCATCAAACAATGGAGAGAAGAAATGAGCAGACACTTTGTCAAAGAAGAAATACATATGGCCAAAAGACACATGAAAGAATGCTGCACATCCCTAATCATCAGGGAGATGCAAATCAAAACAACCATGAGGTACCAACTCACACCACAGAGATTGGTGCACATCACAAAGAATTAGAACAAGCAGAGCTGGCGGGGATGTAGAGAGATAGGAACTCTTATTCATTGCTATTTGGAATGCCATTTAGTCCAAACTTATGGAAATCGATGTGGAGATTTCTCCAAAAACCTGGAAATTGAGCTCCCATATGATCCAGCTCGGCTATACCACTCCTAGGGATATACCCTAGGAACACAAAAATACAATACAAAAATCCCTTCCTCACACCCATATTCATTGCAGTGCTATTACAATAGCCAGACTCTGGAAACAACCAAGATGTCCTTCAACAGATAAATGGCTAAAGAAACTGGTAAATATATACAATGGATTATTATGCAGCTGTCAGGAGAGATGAAGTCATGAAATTTTCCTATACATGGATATACATGGAATCTATTATGCTGAGTGAAAAAAAAAGCCAGAGGGAGAGAGAGAGAGGCAGAATAGTCTCACTCATCTATAGGTTTTAAGAAAAATAAAAGACATTTTTGCAGTAATTCTCAGAGACAAAAGAGAGGAGGGCTGGATGGTCCAGCCCATGACATGAAGCTCTAAACAAAGTGTTGAGTGCAGTTAGAAAAATAACTACATTGAGAATTATAACAATGTGAATGAATAAGTGAAATAGAAAGCCTATCTAGAGTACAGGCGGGGGGAAGGTGGAGATTTGGAACATTGTTGATGGGAATGTTGCACTGGTGAAGGGGGGTGTTCTTTATATGACTGAAACACACTCCAATCATATTTGTAATCAAGGTATTTAAATAAAGTTATTAATAAAAACAAAAGCAAACAAAACAAACAATAATAAAAGAAGTTGCTGGTCTGTTTTTGCCCTCTTTTTTTCCATAGCTGATGATTTTGGTTTTTGGTTTATTCTTTATTTTTTTTTTTTTGTAATTTTTTGTTACTCCCTCATTGTTTTTTGTTTTTATTTTGTTTTATTTTGCTACACTTTTCTTCAGTTTTTTCTTCCTTCTTCAAAATGAATATTTATAATACCTAGACAAACTCCTAGTTTTTCTTTTTTTTTTTTTTTTTTGTTTGCCTTCTCCCTCCCCCGCACATGGTATCAAGACCAGACAGTCGAATGTTCATTTGGAAAAAAAAAAAAAAGATATAATGGCTATTACTTTTAGTGTAATGCAGAATATTGTTATTTGTCTCCATTTATAGGTACCCCTTGATAATTCTCACAATATTCTTAAAAATACATGAAGTAAAAATTAATTTAATGAATTGAATAGCAAAGAAATGAGAAATGAAATATTAAAACCAACTATTCCGGGGCCGGAGAGATAGCATGGAGGTAAGGCATTTGCCTTTCATGCAGGAGGTCATCGGTTCGAATCCCGGCGCCCCGTATGGTCCCCCGAGCCTGCCAGGAGCAATTTCTGAGCGTGGAGCCAGGAATAACCCCTGAGCACTGCCGGGTGTGACCCAAAAACCACAAAAAAAAAACAAAAAAACAAAAAAAAAACCAACTATTCCTCAGAAATCTATTTGCAAATGTTGCACATTTAAAATATTTATTTGTTTCTCTCTGTCTTCTTTCTTATTATTTTTCTCTGCACTAATACTAAAGTTCTGATGTGTTCAAGAATGATTTTAGATAACATAGAAAATATTTAAAATTCAGCCAGTAGGTATAAATAGGCACACATAAGAAAATAAAAACTATTCTCATCATGTTTAATAACTCAATAGAAATTTTGTACAATGTTATTTAGAAACTAATATTGATATATTTTACTGTTCACATTATTTTACAATATAAATACAGTACTGAAAATGCTTTATAGACAGCCTTCCTAAGTGATAAGCATATAGTAAATTTCACGCAAACAATCCTTCAATGATTCAGATACTAGATTAAATTTTAGGTAGAGTTCAGAAAGGGAGTGGAGTTTTCATTGGCTATATTTAGTAATGATTAATTTTTAATAACCAGTAAGTGAAGCAATTCAGGATTAAACTTCCAAATACCTTTGTAGAGGCACTCTGTGTTCAAAGTTGTAAACTTTGTGCTTTGACAAGAATTTGACCAGGATTAAAGACCAATCACAATTTTTTTCAATAATTTTTATTGTGACAAAAAATGGATAAGAAATCTTTCACAGTAATACTTAAGGTACATAGTGGCAGTGAATCAGGGCCATTCTCACCAACAGGGTTGTCCTTCCTCCACCCCTTTTCCCAGCATGTGTCCCATATCTACCATATTTTCTGGAGTATAAAACGACTGGGCATATAAGACGATCCCCTAATTTTGCAGTTAAAACATAGGTTTAGGCTTATATTCGTTGTATCAGACAGAAGGTTCCTGTGCTGCATGTGCTGCATGTGTTCCTGTGCTCATGTACCACAGTGAGCCAATCACAAGCAAAGGTTCAAAGTTTATACTGTAATAGACGTCCTCTCTGACTCTGGCCAATCTGAGCAGGCTTTTGACAGTGTAGATTCGGGTCCAGAACATTGTCTAATTTGCATGCATAAAAAGCCTGCTTGGATTGGCTGAGTTAGAGAGGCGGTCCAAGTAGCCTTGCAGTGATTGATGCTGGATCGAGTTGGAAAATTCATTTTGTGGCAATATTCAGACAATTTTCCTTTAGCGGCATATTGAAACATTTTTCGGGATATACTCGGTATATAAGACGACCCCCAATTTTCAGTTGACTTTTGTTTCAAAAGTCTTCTTATATGCTGGAAAATACGGTACCTCCTTTTCCCCCTAGAGTGCAAGTATAACTGTTTTCCTTTGTGTATAGCTTGTTGTAGATAAGGTATCAATTCTGTTCTTGTTGACTTTGGGTTCGGTGTTTAAGTTTGATCATTTTTTATTTCCACTCAATGTTTATACTGCTACTTGGTCCTGGTACCATTCATTTTTATTTCCTCCCTCAATTTATGAGGCAGAACAAGATGATTTAAGTTGTGTGGTTCTGTTGGAAGAAGACCAAAAAAAAAAAAAAAACACACAAAAAAACCCCTGAAAACAACAATTCCTACAAACAACAGTAAAAAACAAAAACAGCAACAAAACAGTAACTGCCAAAAAAGAAAAAAACTCCCAGCAGCAAAAAAAAAAGTCACCAAACAATAACCGCAAGAGTGAAAAAGAAAGAAAAGAAAAAAGAGAAAAAGAAGAAATAAAATAAAAAGAAAATAAAAACAAAGGAAGGAGTGCTGGTGTGGTAAGGTTTTATGCTTCCTTTTTTTGTATAGGTACAATAAGTATTGGGAAATAAGAAAGGGAATACCTTTGGCCTAAGGGATTCCACCCTTGAAGCATTCTGCCATGGGAACAACTACTGGCTCCGTACATGTTCATTACCACACCCCACGACTTTTTATAGTGCCAGGAAACTTTCTGCTCAGTTGTGGATGATGAAATCAGGCCTCTGTAGCTAGAGATCTTGGTATTTGCACAGGTCATAGGACAAAGTCTAGGATAGAGTCTTTCTTTACAGTTCTAGAAGTTCTGTTCCGTCATTATTGTTGTAATCAGTCTTCTATAATAAGTGGTCTTGGTTTTTGCTCAAATCTTAGGCCAAAGCCTAGGATAATCTTCATTATGGTTCCAGAAGTTCTGCTCAGTCTCAGTTGTCAAAGTTGGACCTCTGAAATTAGAGATCTTGATTTTTGCACAAGTCCTAGGCTAGTCTAGGGTAAGGTTTTTCTTATTGGTCCCAGGATAAGTTCTGCCCAGTCTTGGTTGTCAATGTCAGTCTTCTGTAGTTAGTGCTCTTGGTTTTTGCACAGATCAAAGGACGACATGTCTTCTGATCTTATCTTACTGTTGGCGATCACATTTTTTGCTTTCTTTTAGTTTTTAGGACCACTCCCGTGTTGCTCAGAGGTTCTTCCTGGTTCTGCAGTCAGGAGTCACTCCTGGCAGATTCAGGGCTCTATTTGGAAGTCAGGGATTGAGACAGGGCTGGTGGTATTCAGGCAAATACCCTCCCTACCTGCTGTACTATCTCTCTATTTATTATTTTCTTTCTTATGTTGCCACAACTAATATTTGTAAATTGATCAAAACAATATCTGTCATACAATATGTTATAAAACAGCTGTGAAAACCTTCAATTTATATTTTAATATAAAGAGTATCACTTATTTATGATTAAATACTAAGGTGCTCCAATTGCATATTGATGTGACTATGATAAAGTAGATCATGATGGCCCCAAATTGGAAATAATGGCATATGATTAGTGTAATATCTATTTTAATAAGCTAATGGTGGCAAGTCTTAAGGGATAATAACAATTTAATGCTAATTAAATAATGAAAATGATCCAGATATATTGTGAAATATAATTACTCAGTTCTCCTTGAGCTATCCTTTTGCTTCACATAAAACTGTGGCAAATATTTTCTTTATCCTTTTAAGATTTTATTCTTTTCTAGAGTTCTACTATTTGATCTTTTCACCAGAGCCAAGCTATATAATCTTCTGGTGTTTAATATATAAAACTGGCATCATTATGTTATTTCAGATAGTTAAATAGCACAGCTAAAATGTATTATGAATCTTTTGGTAATACCAAGCAAATGAAGTCAGTGGTTTTTCATGAATGAATATTTAGGGATCACACCTTATGGTTCTCAGGGATCCACATAGGATACTGGTACTGAACCTGAGTTGTCTGAGTGCAAAGCAAGTGACCAGACTGCTGTAAATTCTCTGAAGCACTTGTTATGAAATTTTTATAGTTACAAACTTTTATGGACTTTATGGATCATTATCCAAGTACATAATTTATTTGAATATAATACTAGTGAAATAATATATAATTACAAAAGTCTATGTTGTCACATGAGTCTCTCAGAATATTTTTGACCAGTTACCAAACAATTCATTTTTTATTGGTTGTTACATATAAAACACTTGCATCCTACTTTTTACTAAGAATGAAAAAGGAACAGGTAAATCATTTATCAAAATTTTAAACTGCATGACTATTTTTGTGCCCTAGAAAGCAATCCACAGTTCTTTATATAATAATACAAACTCTTTACTATATAGACTAAATAACAGTTTCTGAGAAGTACAAAAAGCATCTCAGAATACTATTATTTGCTACGAGAAATTTCTTAACAGTAAGAAATTTCTTATGGGTATTTCTTAAAGGTACAGAAACATGATCAGTGATTTGCAATATGAAATAAAACACCTTTTACTACCCATAAATAGTTATATTTTTCCCTATACAAAAGACTTTTAAGGTAAAAAAGCAGTAGTGATCAGCTATGGCTAAAGATTTTGTTTGACTCACATGTCCATCTTCTGGCCATGAATTGGTGTGATGTGTTATTTCCACAATTTGAGAAATTTATTTCTCTTATCTCAGGTTTTTAATTCTATAATTTAGGGACTATATGGGAAAATGCTTTAGGTTCTTATGTTGCCACAACTAATATTTGCAAATTAATCAAAACAATATTTGTCATAGAATATATGTTATAAAACAGCTGTGAAAACCTTCAATTTATATTTTAATATAAAAAGTATTGCTTATTTATGATTTATATACTAAGGTGCCTCTGGGGATAACTTATAATTCACTATTTTAATATTCTAAAATAACTGATCATTAAGCTACAATTTTTTTGACTACCAAAATCTGTGAAAGTGAGAGGATGGAAGGAAAGGTGCAGTGAAGAGCTATGTATGCTTGGAGTTAGAAAAAAATATGTCTCAAGACAAAAACACAGCTTGAAGTATGGTTATGGCTAAATGCCTCAAATATAAACTCTATGTTAAGTACTTAAGTAAGTTCTACATCTGGTTGGTCATTTATTATTCATCTTACTTCCTAGGGGGAATATAGCAAATGACAAAGCATATGCTGATTTAGTACCATTTCAATAAAAGCTCTTTCTTATGCAAATATTTATCTTAAATTCCTTAAAACTACTAATAAATGCAAAAACTTTGAATAGACAATAGAATATTGTCTGCCCTAGAGACACTAAGACCTAGACTTCAAAGATTATTTGAAATTCCTAGTGTTTGAATCTTGTTTAAGTTTTTATATGCCACTTTACCAACAAAAAAATATTCACAGAGATTCAAACATAAGTTAAATATGTATTTCTATACTATCTGTGATATTTATTATACTGCTTTTTTCCACATATTATTTTATTTTTTGCAATAACAATGAAGACGGTAGAATTCTTTCAACCCAAATAAAAGCAAACTGAGTTTTAGAAATAACTATCTGAAATTATTATGTACTAGGTTTGTTCTATTACTTAACATGCTACTCACTATAGTATGTCTCAGGAGAGCAGGAATGTTCTGCTTATGACCATATATTCTGTATCTCAAGTAATTTCTAGCAGGGAAATAGCAAAAGAATAAAGAATATCAAATTTGTGAACTTATTAATATTAAGTAACTACTAACAATTTACTAATATGTGTACAAATTAAAATAATCCTAGATAATTTTTCTTTAATGTGATACAATATTAAAATAAAATATACTGTTAGAAATGTCCAGGCCAAAATACTTCTAAATACAGGAATGTCTTTGATCAAGTCAATTGAAAAGTAGATATCATATATGACCTAGTGGCTCCATTCCTTGACAATTATATCAAGGATTCAAAAGCTCTATTTAAAGAAAGATATGTACAATTATTTTATGCTCATTGCAGCACTATTTTTATAACCAAACTCCAGAAACAACCTAGATGCTGGAAAGATGAGTAAATACACAATAGAATACTACTCAACTGAAAGAAAAGATAAAAATTTTCCCCTTCTTGTAATTTGAATGGAACCAATGACTGTCAGATTGAGAGAATTAGTAAAAGGGAGAAGGACAAAAACCAGATAATCCCACTCATAGATATACATAAGAAACAATACAAGGGAACAGATAGTGCCCAAAATAAGTCATTGGACTCTGTCAATGGAACTGAAGTAACCAAACTGAGGTCCAGGTGTAGAGAGATGATGGGGCAAGATGCCAGTGACCTGAAGTCAGAGGTGAATGCTTTTTGTGACTTTGGTGGGTAGAGGTAGTATAGAAAATTTGTATGCCAAAAGCCTAGACACCAACACTAGTCTAAATATTTATTTTGTTTCATTTGGTTCAATTATTTATTTGTTACTAATAAACTCTTAAATTTGTAAAAAAATTTTAGAGAAAGTCATTGATGAAATTTATCCATGTACCAGTCTAGCTACTTATCTATATGAAAAAAATATTAATTGTGCACTTAAATAAATGGCATAAGTATTAGAAGACACAGAAAACTTCTGCATCTAAATATTATTCTTTAATCAACTATTGACCACTTACCAAACTTACCCTAGTATCAATTTTTCCAGAACTCTTGGTAGTTCACTCACTTTAGCTGTTTTCAATTTCTCGTTCAAAGAAGAGAAATGGCTAAAGAACAAAGTTAAGTTCGTTGGATTATGTTAGATAAGTTTGTGAAACTAAAATTTTAAATTCATCTTTCTGATTTGTTTTTAATTTGTTCAGCCAAAGATGTTCAGGACCTGTGTGAATGTGAACACAGCTAAAAGCCTGGGTTCTTCTTATGGGAGTGACTGTAGCTCTTCCAGGCCCCTAGAGTGCTAATTAGCTTTCACGTGCCTTACTTTTAAAAGAACTAGAATAAATAAGATGATCATAGTATTGGCCTTTCACCAAATGGAAAACAAAATAAAACACACTAAAAAGAAAAATCAAACTCAAGTCCCCCAAAGAAATGATTTCAGGCAAACATAAGGACGTGGAATGATTCCAAACTGTAAGTTGGAGATGCAGTGGTATTTCACATAAGAAAAGTTAATGGAGAAAATCTGTTTTTGCCTCAATTTATGCCATATACCCACCCCCACATGGCCCCCTGTGCTACTTGTCTAGAGTTTACAACTTGAAACCATAGATTTAATTGAAAGACTCAGCTTTGGGCATTATAAATTCCCCCACTGGGGATAAAGCCATTGATTCATATTCTCATTCCTCTCCTAGAATGGCATTTCAGCATGAAAACACGAGATATGTTCTTGCAGCATACTGAATCGCTCCTACTTGATATGTTCCTCCCTTGAGGAGTTGGATTTGAGCCCCAGGGATAGGCAGGACTTCCACAAACTTTCTACTGATGCCTGACTCCTATGGATGATTTATCCTTCATCTCCACATTCATTTTAGTTGTTGAGTTGTTTCTCAGGAGATTTTTGAATCTGAGTCTGTAGCAATGCTCCTGAAATATGGGCCACACAGTTAAAGTAAGAATCACTAGTTTAATTTTCCAAAGCATTTCCATTCTTGATCTTTGAAGGGCTTGTGCAACATTCTCAATACAACACCATTTTTTTTTAAAAGCAGTAATAACTCATTTATTTCTCTAGAATTTAATTTGTCAAAACTTTTTAATTTTTAAGGAAGATTTAATTGATGGAAGGTTTTATTGTTTCTAGTTGTTTTCACTCCAATTTGTTGTACTTAAACTAAAACTGTGTCGGAATACTTTCAATTTCCTTCTCCCTTTCTCCCTTGTTCAATAACTTTCTTGTCTTCCACTTTCACCATCTTTTATTTATGTTTTGTGTGATAGAGTAAATAGTGAAAATAAATTTAAGAACGCTTCAAACATATTGCTCATGATAATCTTGTTTATATTGAAATTTTTAATTTGGAAGAATCACATCCAGAGATATTCTTCTAGCTGAATATTATCAAGATTCTGAGTCAAGACTTTTTCTATTTTTTCTGTACCTTCTCTTACAGACCCTATTTCACACTTATCTTGGTCACAGGTCATATCTGCAGTTTTACATATAAAATCTATTTTTTTAAAGGACAAGTCAGGACAGTCTAAAAAAACATCAACTTTTTAGTACTTTACTACAATATTTCAGGGAATTCTGCTAATTATTAAGTATCCTTCTAATCATTATAAATTCTAGGTAATTAATTTTCATTAGTAATTATATATTTGTGTTGAGAATTAGTAAATGCCTCATAGATATGCTGTGTATAATGATAACATTTTTAAGTATTTACTCTATTTACAAAGATGTTCTATATGTAATTATATAAACAATATACAGTTTTATATTACCCATGCATAAAAAGTTAGTTTTAAATGTAAGTGTAGAATAGGAGCTTAAAAATAGAGTTATATGTACTTTAAATTTATTTTACATTGATACCTACCAGTGCTCAAGGAATAGAAGGGTCACTCTATGTAGTGCTTGGAGTATCAAATAGAGCCAGGTATTAAATCTAGAATTCGCACTCAGAAAGCACCTTTAGCTTTCTGAGTTATCTCCCAGGTGTCTCTTTTATCTAGTCAATATAATGAGGTTTATTATTAATAAAAAGCAGTATTTTTGCTGCCAGTATTTATATTACTGGATTTTTAAAATAATTTTTAAATTCATTATAAAACAATAATGGCAAGTGGCAATAATAATCATCACATAGAAATTTTGATTGTGTAGAACACTTAATATTTTATTTATAATTCAACATGCTTTATTTTTATTTGTTCATTATTTAAAATATAAATATATGTAAGTATAATTTGAAAAAATCATGTGCTTTTGTAAATGTACTTACAAAAGTGATTAGGCCTCATCTATAACTAGGATAATATTTTTTGTGGCTTGCTTCTGAACACTAAACAATTCTCATATATGTATCTGGACTCATTTATGAACTGTTTTGAATGTTTATAATGGAGTTTGTGAGAGACTTTTTTCTCATAATATTGTTTTCTCTTTTATATGTCAAATGTTGTTATCATTCTTAACCTTATATCAAGCATACTGATAAACTTCTTTCTTATTTTTTTCTTTTATTCTCTTCAAAAATATTTGAAAAAGTTTATGTAAACTTCTATTATGTTGTTCATATTGTTCGATTAGTCAACTGGTTTTAATTCAATCATTTGATTAATCTCATTTCAATTGATTTACAAATATACTATCAATTATTTAGGTGTCAAATATTTATTCATATTTGTTTCCAGCATGCCAGTAAATGTTCCATATGCATTCAAAAACAATGATTTTTATCATTTTTATAGAGTTGTATTCTACAAGTGTCATGGGGTGAAGTATTTCATGAGCAGAATCTTATAGATGGTACTCAGGAAGTCAAGTGGCCCTACTAGTGATTTTCACTGAACTGGTTAGAGTTTCAGTGCAATGGCAGTAATATGTGATGCTGCTTGGATATAGGGTGCTGTGGATTATCCAGGCAACCCCACAGGAGCTGGCTACCTCTAGAATCACACCCAAAAGAGCTCCAGGGTCTCCCAAAGTTGTACTCTGTGATGTTCTGGGTATTATACAATGATAGTAATTGAACTGTTGTACTACCTACCTTTCGTTTTTTAAAGTTAATGCAAATATAAAATTTTACTGATTTATTCATTTATCTGTTTTAATATTGTTATAATTGAGCTAATATGATTTACAGCAATGTCAATGCTGATGCTTTTATGAACAGTCACTATGAATCCATTACTACCTAAGGACAAAGATCATCCTGCATAATCTACCAGTAATTAGAAATAACAAATAAAATTTCTCACAATAATTGTTAACTTATTTGTTTTATATTTATATTGCTTTTTTACTTCATACAGTTTGTGATTTAGATGTTAGCTGAAAGCACATTTAAATATCATATATTATAAGTGTTCTTATCACACTTAAAGTTTTATTGCCTTTGTTACTATAGAGCCAATAAGCTTTTAGAAACTGTTGTTTATGTTTGCATAAAACATTTATATACAAACATGATGTATACATTCATGTTTACATATAAATATATGCATACATAAACATACATATGTTTTTAGGGCCAAATCTAATAGTGCTCAGGACTTACTCCTATCTCTGCTTCAGGAACTCAATGGACAGACTTCGGGGATATATTAGGTTCTGGCAGTTGAATCCTGATTGGCCACATTTAAGGGGAGTGTCTACTTGCTGTATTATCTTTCTAAACTGACAAATCATAAATATTTTTAACAATTAAATGCTTCTGATTCTATAATTTAATGCATATTTCTGGTAAGAATCATACATTTTGGTACTTTATGTAGCCTGAATCTTCTCCTTTTGTGTTTTTAATGTACTTAGAATGCAATTAGTGAAACATTAAATTTTATAACTATGGTTTAATTACTTTTTCAGTTTTTTTTTGCAGGGGTACACCTAGTGACACTTAGGGGTTACTCCTGGCTATGTGCTCAGAAATCGCTCCTGGCTTGGGGGACCACATGGGACGCTGGGGATTGAACCCAGTTTTATTCTGGGTCAGCTGCATGCAAGGCAAATGCCCCACTGCAGTGCTATTGCTCTGGCCCCTGGTTTGACTACTTTTATTTCCACCCATCATACTTTTTCTTCTATTTAGTCCACATTTTGTAATCAATTTACTTTAGTATCTGTTTCTTTTCTACTCAACACTATTTTATACATGCTCTTCCCTCATTCTCTGGTTAATTGGAGATAGCTTTGAACACCCATGAAGTACTAGACAGTGATATACTTTGGTAGTTTCATTATTTTAAAGACAACATAACACCTTAGGTAAGTTATAGAAACTAAACATATGTGGGGAGCCTAGCTGATGGAACCTAGTACAAAGGTACCTCAGAAATCCCTGACCTTGTTACCCACGTGACCAGAGGCACCCATGCCCTGAGGACAAAGGAAATAGACAAACACTAAAGTAAATTCAAAGCAGTCCAATACATCCAGCCAGAAAGAAAATTATAAAGCAACTTGCCTTTGTGTTAGCAAAAGATTAATATGATTACAGCTGATGTTTTATTTATGCTTGCTGAGTAAAATTTATAAGACCCTGTTTGGATCTTGTGCTTTCAGTATAAACATTAGCTTATGCTAATGAGTGCTTGCAGTTGTAATTGGTGGAAACCTGTAACACCCTCTGACGTATTTCGCCCTTAAAAGCTGATCTCCCCAGCAATAAACCCCTTTTGAACAGCATGCGTTGTCTTGAGGATTTTTCTTACTAACTTCTCAAGTTTTCTTCACAGATCGGACCTGCTCAAGTAAACCCACAAATTACTAGCGACCCTCATTCCCACACCCCCGCGGGTCGGGGGTCCCCCATCGAAGGTTGCAAACATATAGATTGCTTTTGAAATTATGTAAGATATATTGGCTACTAGTAGTATTTTTATAAATAATCAATTTTAACTTGTTTTTGTTAAATTTTCTATTTCTAGTTTCTAAGATTTTATTTTCTCTAAATTCTTATCATTACAAATATTACCTTTGTCTGGCATTTTCTTTAGAATTCTGTCAAATCAACTTTTCTTTCTTATTTTCTAAAACTATCTTAAATTTAATTTTTTTCCATTTTTTACTTTTCTTAAAGAAAATACATTACATAGTTTACATAATCAAACACAATACATTTTCCTAATAAGTGAAGCAAAATCATTAAACAAGATAGAACAATAAATAAAAGGAAACAGAAAAAAATTAATATAATACAGTAGCAAGCATATTTGTGAAAATTAATGTATCTATAATGATGTCATTAATATACAATTGCAGCAGTTTAGTAGACTATTGTTGTTAGTTGTCCATTTTTGCTATATTGGTGTGTTCCTATAGGGTTAACAGTATCAAACAAATGAAACTGTCCAGAAATTCAAAGTACTATTACTGATAATTGTGACATTTAGGGGAGTATACTCAGTTGACAGGCCTCTTGGAGGAAGAAAGATATGGGGGAGGATACCTGCACTTACACCCAAAGCTCTGGTGATATGTGGGTAATTGATGTTTAGTCAGATTGGTGTCTCCTAAGAGAATCATAGAGAGGTGCTGAGGCAAGGTCATAGGCAAAACATTGATTCTGGCTGATGGAGGCAGGAGGCATGCCTTTGGCAGGGCAGGGGGATGACCTGACTCTCCCCTGAGAGTACCAGCTTTCTTCTGGGTGGCTGATGTACCATAATTTTAATGGCTTGGTTTACCTCTCTTGCAAGAAAAGAGTAATTCTATGGCACTGGTACAGTGTGAACATCAATTTTAATAACAAAACCCCTCACAATTTTTGAGTCTTAAATATTTTCAAACATAAAATGTTCATATTTAATATGCAATTTTAATTGAAACTATCCTATTTTAATGTATATTTACCAGGTATGGAGAGGGAACATTGGGGTTAAGGTACATACACCTGATCTTGGTTTGATTTCTGGAACTAATGGTACCTTAAGACCATTTGGTGTAACCTGGATATCCCTGAGTATAATCAAAGTGTTCAGGTTTAGAGAAGCACCTTTTACTATTTTCTGTTAGCTGAGAATCATTAGAAAGGGACCCTGGTCTCCCAGTTTTATTTCCTTAAAAGAACCAAAGTTGATCAACTAGCAATTTTGTGAAGCCTGCATATTTCTTAAGGCATTTACATATATCTCCATACAGTTAACCGCTAAACAATAAATATATTCTCTTTTGGAAGAAAATATTATAATTCTACTCTTCCACTGAAGTCTAGAGAGAAAATTTATATTCAGGAATGAACACAAAGTGTCTTTTATATTATATATGGATATTTCATCATATTCCTTAGGAGCAGTGCTGCATAATATTATTGTAAACAAAGTCTGACTCAAAACAAGTAATTTTTACACAGTGCTTAGATATTTGCTCAAAAAAATCCAAATAAAAATGTAACTTGTTTCATGCATGACACATTTAATTTGAAATGTGTTTAGCTTTTATTTACTCTACTCAGTACCCACAAAAAATCAAAATTAAATTGGTCTATTTCTAAGTTAGTTCTCACAAGCAGATGGCACAGAAATTCCATCCTGATAACACAAATATCTGGAGTATTATTTTTCAGTTACAAAGCTGAATTTTACCACTGATGTAATTCCTGCATTTTCAGTTGCTTTTCAGATAATGCTGAATCACTGCATGAGCTTCTACTCTTTGCAGGGTCCTGAGAAAGATTAAAGAGCTTTGGATTCCTGCTTTAAATTGGCTTTGGCTGGACATTCAGAGATTCAAGAATACCATGTTTCTGAATAACTCGATATAGTCTTGCTATCTTCTTGTTATGCACATTTTGTTATGCACTAGGAGCTTTACTCTAATCTCTAGTGAAAACTTCTTTTGAGATACTAGTTGATATCTAAACTAAGTATAGCTTACAAGCATTGATAATGCCATAATGATCACAAGAGTATCTTTTAAAGAGGCCATTTTAATAGAATGCAGGTCTCATTGAAAATAAAGTATTTACAACATGCTATCCACAAAAGGGACCTGTTACAGCAGCAGTTCAGCAGGCTAAGGGTGAAGGTATGGGATGCATGCTAGGAACAGGGGTGGCAGATAGTCAACACAGGTGGTGGAAATTTCCCCAATTCATTGGCACTATGTACCTTAAGCATAACTGTGAAAGACTTGTAATTCACATTGGCCTCAATAAACACTATTAAAAAATAAAAGGAAAATAAAGTGTTTAAAATGGTTTCTTCCCCAGTAACAGACTAACAATATTCATGTACACATCTTTGTTCATTCCCGCTTATTAAATATTATGAAAATTTCTGTATGAGTACTTAAGACATTGGATTCAAAATGCTAAGGCTAATAAATTTCAATGGTACACAAATCATCTATCTTCTGTATCTAGAATTTTGGTGTTTTATTATTTATTTTCTGAACTTAAAAAGGGGCTCCAAAATAGTTTCCAGAGGGTATTCCTGGTGATGAATACCACCCATAGTGACATCTCAGTGCAATGACTAGGAGATGCATGCAGCTTGGAGCCTGTGGTGCACAAGATACCTGCACTACATCCAGGATGTTTGGGGACCTTCAGAACTACACTCAACAATGATTTGGAAGCCTAGCAGCTAGGAATCAAGTCCCAGGTGGCATTTATGCCTAGTGAACACTATAGTCACTGCATTATAATCTATCATCTGGCTCCTAGTTTTTAAGTAAATTTGCTAATATTTTGGAAATGGAATACTAATCAAATTCATAGGTTTGTATATTTCCACATTGGCAGCTTTGCCAATGTAGGCTTTGGCTTTCTACACATTGAAACTAAATCATTTTCTCAGAAAAATACTGTTTTTGGATAAAATTTCTACCACTTTAAATGATGTCCATCTCAGTGTTTACCAAATTATAAATACAAGCAAGATGCCAATGAGAATATTGTTCTTATTTTTCAAGAAACTCATTTTAATCATATATTTGACTCTGATACTTGTTCTATATAGACAGATAATTTTAACAGCACAAAGCAACTTAATTGCCACTTACATCTATTAATTTTTGAAATAATAATTGCCACCATAAACTATACCAGAGATAGGTGAAGGTTTGTTGATATCTCTGTAATTTTTATTAACATCAAGTAATTCCAATGCCACTGCTTGGAACCCTGTTGCTTGATATTTCTGTAATACATTATGAATCAGTCTTCTTTCAGAGGCTGCCTGACTGTCATCTCCTGAGAAAAGTAGAAAATGCTGGAAGCAGAAGTAGATAATATTTATATCTCTTAGTTGTTCACAATACTGAAGCATTGAAAAGGAAAATGAGCATAGATATGTGGACATGGATACAAAGTACATACTAAAGGTGTGCCAGTGCTAGTGCTGGTGGTGGTGTTGAAGTTACCTGATCATTACAGGCGGAGAAAGTAATGATGAATGAATGAATGACAAAGGTGGGCAATTTATTACAATTTTTGTTACCTGTTAAGAAGAAAATCCACACTGATAGACCATTCTGTTTGATAGATATGCAACTTCTATTATTTATGCCTCACTAACAGTTTGAGTTAATCTTTTTGATTCCCCAGTCAGAGAAATGTTACCTAGAGACATTTTAATAGTAACTAAAGTATGATCATTCCTATGAAAGCTCACTGAAAACAGTTGAAAAAGTCTGGTCATTGCATTAGGGAGAATGGAGGGATTGTGGTGGTTGCATATTATGAGCTCAGAGCGACTCCTGTTATCAAGTCCACACTCTGTTGACACTTTTTTTTTTGACAAGAAAGCACTCAGAGCTGCTGCCAGAAGTTTTCATTCATGTCAGTTCTTCTTCCTATTGTGAGACCCCAGTCTGGAGAAGATTCTAGAATGCTAGATATTTTCTTATGTCATTCTGTGATGTCAATTTTCTTTTATTTTCTATTGCTTTTGTTAAAATGGCAGTAGCCAGTCTTACTAAAGACTGGTCCATTAATGATAATGAATACATATAAGTTCAGAATTTTGTTTAACTTTGTTCTATTTTGTTTTGCTTTGAGGCCACACCCAACAGTGCTTAAGCTTAGTCCTGGTCTGTGCTCAGAGATCATTCCTGAAAACTTAGGGGAAATTTATGGTGTACTGAGGATCAAACTTAGCACAAAAGCTATGTACAAGGCAAATCATTTATGGCTAAACACTCTGACTATGGATTTCAGAGTATTATTACAATAGTTTAGTAGATTTTCTTTTATTTATTCTGTTGGAAGTTTGTAGAGGTTTTTCCTTGATGCCTCTAGTTTTCAAAAAAATTTTTGGTAAAGATTTCTTAAAATAAATTTTCTTTTACTGTTCCATCTCCTTTTGAATTCCAGAATCCATGTCATAACTTTCTGATACACATATCTTTAAATTCTCATTTTTGTTTTTTGTATTTTTTTCTCATCTTGTTTCAGTGTATAACTCTTAGTCATATCATTTGATATTTCTCTTAATTTTGCATTTTTCATTCCATAATTCCAACATAATTTTGGGTTTTTTTTTGGGCCACACCGAATGATGCTCAGGGGATACTCCTGGCTATGTGCTCAGAAATTGCTCCTGGCTTGGGAGACCTTATGGGATGCCGAGGATCGAATCGTGGTCAGTTCTAGGCTAGTGCTGGCAAGGCAGATGCCTTATCGCTCTGTGCCACCACTCTGGCCCCTCCAACATAATTTTTAATGTCATCTCAAATTCCTGTTACATTATTATCTTTGACAAGTTTTCTTACTTCTTACCTCAATTATTACTTTTTGAGTAGATTCAATTTTCTACAACTTGGTTGAAATGAAATACAACTACTTATGTTCCAACGACTACTTTTTTTTTTGTTTTGTTTTTTGGGTCACATCTGGCAGTGCTCAGGGGTTACTCCTGGCTTTATGCTCAGAAATAGCTCCTGGCAGGCTCAGGGAACCATATGGAATGCCAGGACACAAACCACTGGCCTTCTGCATGCAAGGCAAACACCCTACCTCCATGCTATCTCTCTGGCCCTCCAATGACTACTTTAAAGGTATTTTTCTATTATTTATTGATTGAGCTATCTCAAACTTCTATATTATTTTGAATATTGAAATTATTCTCTAAGATTAGGCATTTATTTCAAGAAAAATTTCTTTTGATATTTTTTAGAGCAAAGTATTATCAAATGACTTAGCTTCATCTTAACATGATCTGTGTGTCTCTTTGATCTTGGTTCTTATTATCTTAGAGGTGATCTTGCTTGTGTTTTTCTAATGCAATGTTTTTCAAAATTTTTTGCAGAAGGTCTAAGCAGTGGTTCAAATACCAGCCTTTTATTTTATTCAGACTTGTAGGTTTTGTCTTCCTTGTTCTGTTACTGCTATGGCCTTGCCTAGTTTTTTTTCTTTTTTCTGCTTCTTTAAGTTTGGATTCCTGGTGCACATATTATATGCATGAAAAAATGATGAAAAATTTAGAGAAATATGTTCAGAGTTCCATTATTACCTTTCTATGATTCTGTCTTAACTGTCTGTGTTCTATCAGGTCTTTTGGTTCCTGGATAATTTATCACCCTCAGTCCCACTTTAATCTAACTATCCACTTTAAACTTCCAGAAGTGCTAAGCCACTGATCTGTTTGTGCTAGCTACAATGATGCAAAAATGTGGGGTTAAAATTCAGTGAAGGATTTTGGATTTATCTTAATGTGATTTCTTATCTCCAAAACTTAATTTCTCAA
Organism: Suncus etruscus; assembly: GCF_024139225.1. Taxonomy (NCBI): domain Eukaryota; kingdom Metazoa; phylum Chordata; class Mammalia; order Eulipotyphla; family Soricidae; genus Suncus; species Suncus etruscus. The sequence continues at coordinate 107,264,751 of NC_064848.1, forward strand.
ATTCTATTTGCTTTAATCAGTCTTTGAATGCCTTGTAATAGCTATTGTTTTTTCTTATCTATAGCATTTATCAATACACCAGCAGGAAACTTATCTTCTATAAACTTTCCCATGGCAACCAGAAATAAACATAGTTTGTACTGTTTGCAGTCATATCTTGTCATATAGTTAAAGAAGATTAGATTTTATTATCTCACTTACAACTAAGCAGGCAAGAAAACCATAAATTAAAAAATTAGTATTATGGAGAAACATATAGAATAAATAAACTAAATGCTGGTGATAAGAAAGGAACAAACAGGCCATCCCACATAAAACTAATAGTCTAGTGAATTAGGACTGTCACAGTAGAAACAGGATAGTTTTATTAACTCGGCCTTAGAGGAATTTTATGAAAATAGTGATAATTTATAGCTGTAGGCAAAAATTCATAGTACTAGAAAAGGTAATTGAGAAAAATCTCTAAGTATCTGGTTAAGTGCTTTATCTGCCAGAGCAGTTACATTACTTTTGTAATTGTAGTATTTGATTTCAAAGTTTTACTTCTTCGCTAAAATTTAGAGACTGCTTTTTGGATTTTGGTTCTTATATTCAATCCACTTACACTAAGTGTTTTTTGTTATTGAAATTGGATCCAGACTTCAACTCACCTTCAACTCTGCTGTCACAATCTGGACCACTTTGTAGTGATCTAATTTTGTTTATTTTAATGTTGAAACTTGGCTACAGTATTACTACATGAAGTCTGTAATCTCTCTCTCTCATCATATGTGTATGTCAATATATAAAACAAATGATTGATAAGGTGAATATTTTTCTTTTTCGCCTGTTTTTAGTTATTGGTCCATGCCCAGTAGTGCTTAGGACTTACTCCTGGTATTTTACTAAGAGATCACTCATAGAGGTATTGAGGGGATTATATATGGTTCCAAAAATCTAACCTGTGTGTGTGCAAGGCAAAGATTCAGCCCACTATTCAATTTCTCCAGCCTCTAAGGTAGAATTTCTAACTTGAGATTTATGAATCCTTAAGTGATCATTCAATATGCTAAAAGTGATTCATAGTTGAATGAATTATATTAAAAATATACTTTTTGTTTCATGGTTGGGGTTGTTGCACTATGCTTAGGGGTTCTGTTTTTTTAAAGTACAATATAGCTATACTATGGAGCTATTATGAAATTATATTAACTTATATAAGGTTAAGTTTAGAACAATTGAAATACTTTAGGTTTTACAAGCCATACAAATCATTGATACACAGACCATGCAGTTGAAAGCTATCTTGGAAGGAGACGGTAGGATAAGCCCCTGCCCTGCTGAAACTAAATTTGATATATCAATCACAAAATTATTGCTTTACCTATGGCCCTGCTTCATTACTCCTATACAATTCTCTGCAGAGACACCAAACTGACCAAACTGGAGATATTTGGGCTGATATCACCAAGACTTTTTTGGAGTGAGAGTGGGCATCATCCCCCTGCTTGGCAGCTGAAAACACACCCCATAAAACCTCAGTAACAGAAGTAGTACTTGAAATTCCTGGACCATGTGCCAATTGAGGCCACACAAAAACTTCATTTTTGTTTATTACTTATCATCTCCATAGGAACACACCAATTTAATTGGAACACATCAATTTAGATGCCAATGTGTACCTGAAGTCATTTAATGTTCAGTAACAGAATAATCAGTTAGCAACAAGATCTTACTAAACCTTCTACAAGAACTTAATGACCTTATTGAATATCCAATAATTTTCACACATCTGCTTGTCACTGTCACTTGTTACTTTTTTGATCTTCTATTATTTCTTATTTTTTTCTTTTTTTCTTTTTTCTTCTTTTTCATTTTTGGTTTTTGGGTCACACCTGGAGGCCATCAGGGGTTACTCTTGACTCTGTGTTCAGAAGTTGTTCCTGGCAGGCTCTGGGGACCGCATGGGATGCCGGGAATTGAACCGGAGTCCATCTGGGGAAGGCTGCATGCAAGGCAAATACCCTACCGCTGTGCTAATGCTTTGGACCCTTTTCTTAAAATAATTTTTCTCTTACTTGATGAAAACAAATGTATTATGTCAACTCTATGACACATGTTCTTTAAATCAAGTAAATTAAAATATTAGGTTTTAAACACTGACTATATTTATATGTATTTTATATTTTATGACAGAAACCAGTTTCTGTTTGTTTGTTTGTTTTTGGATCACACCCGGAAGCACTCAGAGTTACTCCTGGCTCTGTACTCAGAAATCACTCCTGGAAGGCTCTGGGACCATAAGGGATGATGGGATTCAAACCACCATCCATCCTGCCTCTGCTGCTTGCAAGGAAACCGCACTATGGCTGTACTATCTCTCCAGCCCAGAAACCAGTTTTTTAACTTCATATTTATCAATCGTACAATTCTAATCTTCTATTTACTAATCAAGACTTAACTTTAATTTTACTGGAGCCTTATTTATAATTTTGTGAACATTATTCTTTATGATTATTAATTCTTAAGATTATTCTATAGGTTTTTTGCATTCACTCTTTTGGCTCCAACTCTAAAATTTAGCTTTATTGTCCTATTTCATATTAATGTATGCCTTTTTATGACTCAGACCTAATTAGAAATATGTGACTATAAAAATTTGAAATAATTGTTATCTTTCTTGATTCCTTTCAAGTCAAATATCTTATACTAAATCATTGAAAAAAATATCTTCATCTCTGTTACCAACACATGTTAATTCTTGCAAATATTGTTGAATTGTATGTATCCTTGAAAAACAAAAGGGATCTCTGAGAAGATCAAAATAACAAAATTTCAGTGGTATGAAGTAAATAGAATAATATAAGAGAGTTGGTGGATAGGAATTTGGAAAATTGAACTCAAGGATCTAGTGGAACTATTATAATACTTGGGGCAATGAAATACGAATACAACCTTAACAATGAAATCCAGAATTAGAGAATGCAATAGCTGGTTTAATATCAAGACAAATCTAGAAAACATAAATATCAAGCACTGATTTATGAAGGATAAACTAATACATAATATTGATCTTCAGTTTAATAGGACTAACTATATCTTTCTCGTGGAACATCTTTTGAGATTCCTACATGTAGTTAATTTCTTCTTGTCAGATTCTCTTTCTATCTGCCAACACCCCAGACAGTTTGAATAATATTAATCTAATCTACAGCTCCCCAAAAGAGGCTCAAAGCTATTTTAAAAAACACAAATAAGCATGTATGTCTTTGAAGCTGAAGGTTTTCCAAAGAAATGTGCTCATGCCAAATCAAACTTTCAACTCTGATGTTTTCACACTTAAAACTTTGCAGTTTCATGGTATGCAAATCCAAGAAAACCACAACATGAAAAAAAAATTTCAGCACTTCATGATGTGAAAGGATAAAGAAGTGAAACATAACATTTTGATTAAAATGCAAATAAAATCAAATAAAGGTGCAATTTATTGTCATAATTATTGCAACAAAAACCTTTAGTAGTTTTAAGTCACAGTAATACTATAGAAAGCATAACTCATGGTAAAGAAATAATTAAAAAATGATAAATGCTAAATTTAAGCGTGCACAAGAAATTTTATAAAGGCTCTTGAGGGAACATGATTTTAAAGTTAAAAATAAACATTGGTTTTGTGAAATTGAAGTATATACCATAATTGAATTTTCTTCAGTCTGTTTCTGTTTAATAGTAAACAAGTACTTCAATTCTTAAAGATTTTTTTGAGTTTACATGGTCTTCCTTTCTCTTGGACAAATAGGTTTAAAATTATACAAATGCCCTTTTGCCTTTGTATGTTCTTTAACACTCTCATAAAATATGTAATTTGACTGTATTTTTAATATATTTATTTATTACTTATACTGCCATGTAATGATCTAGGAGCATTATAGTTGATTTTTCTTCAGCATTCTATGATTTTAGGTGCTATTATAAAACCCACTTTATAGGTGAGAAAAAAAACAGTAGCATAGAATATGAATTTTATAATTTATATAATGTTCAAGTGACAAGATTGAGATTTATACATTGACAAGCCCCTATCTGTGCTTTTGATGATAAATTGGATGCCCACAATTTCTTATTATTTAAGTTTGTCTTTCAATCTAAAATAATCTGGCTTTCATTACAGCAATATCCATATTTGCTAGGATCACCAAATCTTTCCTAATTGTCAAATTCTTTGAACAATTTTCTGAATATAACAAGATTAATTTCTTTGCCATAATTGGTATTATTATTTGCTATGTTAAAAACTCTCATTGGACTGGAGAAATAGCATGGAGGCAAGGTGTTTGTTTGCCTTGCATGCAGAAGGACAGTGGTTCGAATCCCAGCACCCCATATGGTCCCCTGAGCCTGCCAGGAGCGATTTTGATCATAGAGCCAGGAATAACCCCTGAGCACTGCTCGGTGTGACCCAAAAATCTAAAAGAAAAAAAAAAACCTCTCATTTAATGTCCATAAAAACACTCCATGCCCTTCTTACCTTACTGCCATTATTTATTTTTTTAAAGTTTCTTTCAAACATTTCTCTATTTCTCTCAACCTTTTATATTTGATTATGATTTCACTTTCTTATGTTTGTATATATACCTTTGATTTTGGGGCTGCATCTGGCAATGTTTAGAGCTTAGTACTGGTTTATATCCTGGCAGGCTCAAGAGTCCATATTATAGGATACCTAGGTCTAAACCTAGATTGATCTTATGCAAGGCAAGGGCCTAGCCCTTTGTCTTCTTATATTTATTTATTTATTTATTATTTATTTATTTATTTATTTATTTATTTATTTAGGTTTTTTTGGGGCCACACCTGGTAACGCTCAGGGGTTACTCCTGGCTATGTACTCAGAAGTTGCTCCTGGCTTGGGGGACCATATAAGACATCAGGGGATCGAACCGCGGTCCGTCCAAGGCTAGCACAGGCAAGGCAGGCACCTTACCTTTAGCGCCACCGCCCGGCCCCATTCTTATCTTTATTTTAATCTAGATGTTGATTCATATGTTTGTTCTCTGAAAATCTACACCTGATTGTAAATGCACAAATTGTGTGTTGGATTTACTTCTCTGGCACACAATTTTGAGTTAAAGAAAACTGAAAATTAATTTGAGAGTTGACCTTATTTTTTTCTCTTAAAAATAGAAGAAATTTTATGTGAAAATGTCTTTCCTATACTAGAATGATTATCACTAATCTTTCAGCTATAAAATGAAGAATATCATTGATCTTTCAGCGAGAATCCGAAGCCAAGAAATATCTGTACAAATAGAATATTAGTCTAACAATTTTTCTTAGTTTCTTCACTACCTTAGCCCAACTTCCTTGGTTTGTGTCATGTTTCACAATTACCACTCTAGGTCCAGCTAAGCTTTAGCACTCAACTTTTTATCTTTATCATGCATATATATTTATATATATCATTTTATTTATTTATTCACTTTTCGGTTTTTGGGCCACACCAAGTGACTTTCAGTTACTCCTGGCTATGAGCTCAGGAATCACTCCTGGCTTGAGGGACCTGGGATGCCAGGGATAGATTCGTTCGTCCTGGGTCAGCTGCATGCAAAGCAAACACCCTACTGCTGCACTATCGCTTCTTAAACTTCTTTTATAATCATTCACATATATATAAAGTGTAGCAAAGAAATTGAGCAGTCCAATGAGCAGTTCCCCAATAAAGGTCAAATTGTAAACTAGTATTCATTTAATGATAGTTTTAGTGCTGTTCATTTCATATGTGTAGATATATATAATTTTAATTTTAAACTTTCCCCATCAATCTCTTGTGTGAAATTTCATTTCTTTTGAAAAAATATGAAACGCTTCATGAATTTGCCTGTCATCCTTGCGAAGGGGCCTTGCTAATTTTCTCTGTATTGTTCCAATTTTACTATATGTGCTGTCAAAGCAAGCACAAAACTTCATTCTTTTTAAATATAGTGTATGTTAGGTTACATGGCTACATTAGTGTTCACAATTTGTGCTTGTAGTGCACAAAATTACTGCCCCTTCACCACCATCAAGGGCACCGTGACTATCCAACTGGTCTAGTGTCTCTTCTAATATACCGTTTATCCCCTATCTGCCTCCCATCTCCAGTTGCTAACCTCAGTTCTGTATTCAAAGTCTAAGGAGTTTCTATCATCACTGTCTATTCCTTTGTTTTGATTTTTTATATACATCTATGAGAGAGATCACTCAACATTTGTCTATAACATTTGATCAATGGCACTTACCATGACCTCCTAACTTCCTTCAAGTTGTAGCAAAAAGGCAGGCCTTCCTTTATTTTCTTGACCTATGGCTAAACAATATTCCAATGTGTCCATATACTACAATTTCTTTAAATTTTTTTATTTTTAGGCCACACCCAGTGTCGTTTAGGTGTTACTCCTGGTATGTGCTCAGAAATCGCTCCTGGCTTGGGGGACCCTATGGGACACCTGGGGATTGAACCATAGTCAGTCTTAGGTTAGCACATGCAAGGAAAATGCCCTACTTCTTGGGCCACCACTCACCACTCTGGCCCCTATACTACAATTTATTAATCCACTCATCTGTTATTGGACTTTTGAGTTATTTCCATTTCTTGCTATTTTAAACACCATTATAATGAACAGAGATGTATATTATTTTCAATTAATGTTTTGGTGTTCTCAAGATCAATGTAATGGTCTGAGATCATTGGGTTATTTTATTACGATAGTTCTTCACTTTTTTTTTTTTTTTTTTTTTTTTTTTGGTTTTTGGGCCACACCCGGTGTTGCTCAGGGGTTACTCCTGGCTGTCTGCTCAGAAATAGCTTCTGGCAGGCACGGGGACCATATGGGACACCGGGATTTGAACCAACCACCTTTGGTCCTGGATCGGCTGCTTGCAAGGCTAACGCCGCTGTGCTATCTTTCCGGGCCCAGTTCTTCACATTTTAATTAAAGTGCCACGACTTGAAGTATTTTTAATGAGGGGCTGGAGAGATAGCATTTGTCTTGCAAGCAACTGATCCAGGATGGAGAGTGGTTCGAATTCCAGCATCCCATATTGTCCCCCACGCCTGCCAGGAGCGATTTCTGAGAGCAGAGGCAGGAGTAACCACTGAGTGCCGCAGGGTGTGACCCCCCAAAAAAACAAAACAAAAATATTTTTAATGATAGTTTCATGCATGCATTGCTCCAAAACATTTTTAAGCCCAGACAGAGAAGATAGAGAGAGTAAATTTCCCTTCTTACATTGACTCAATATACCATTTATATGACTATATTTACCATTTCTTTCATTTTGAAGCATGCTTCTTCTCTTTATTTCCCCCATGTATGGTACTTTCATGATTTAGTAAGTCAATTTCTTTCTTTCTAAATATTGATTATGTTTGTTGTTGTTTGGTTACACCTTACAGTTTTCAAGGCTTATACCTGGCTCTGCATTCAGGGATCATTTTTGGCAAAGTTGGAGAAACAGATAGGGTACCAGAAATTAAATTAGGGTAGGCTTTATGTAAAACAAATGTCCTACCCACTGTGCTATCACTTCAGTAGTTTCTAACATTTATTCTTCATATTGAGTCAGTCATCATGTCAAGCCCTTTACAATGTAATTATTGATATAGTCCTCAAATTTTCTTACCGAATTATTATTGCTTCCATTTACTCTGAGTTCTCGTCACCACACTTCAATCCCCACCACACAGTAATTATTTCTAAAAACAAAGGATCATTTTCTATTTAAAACTTCAATGCTCTAGTATCATGTTCAAATTTTCTTTATATTAAAACTCCAAAGCTAATACATCAACATAAATTAAAATGTTCTAATTTTCCAACTTTACTGTCTTCTTTGTAAGTGACTTATATATCTTTCTTATATAGCACCTATATTTAGTATTTAGATTATATTTCTAAAAACATATCTACTTGCTAATATTACTCCCAAACCAATACTTAACCTTTTTTATATACAAAGTGTAGCAAAGATGTTGAGCGAAAGAAATGTACAGCCTTTTTAGTATGTTTGAAAACATCATTCAGCTTTAATAACTATCATTTACAAAAATGTGCATTCTTAATTATTACTCAGCAAAAACTAGCAGAAAAATTAAGATCTATTTTATAAACAAAGAAAGCCCAGTAGAACTAGTACTTCCAAAATTTATATTTGCATCTAGGTTTATTTCACAGTAAAATGAATCAAGACTCCTTCAAAAAATTGTTGTTTGCAGCTCTCTTACAAGAAATGCACTAGATGGTATTGTGATATCCTGTGCCAAAACCAAAAAATTAACAAGTATCACTAGATTCCAAATTATAAAACAAAGGCCAAGTAAACTATCTAGGGAAACACTTGAAGTTTTCACTGACCTAAAATATAGGAGAACTGTTTCGTCAAACAAATAAATAACTATGATGAAAACCTCAATTTATGCTTAAGTCCTTGAGTCTATTAAGAAAATACTGATGCTACCTTTACTCTTAGAATTTTTTAGGAATACAAGATTATACATTAGTGTTGGCAAACATATTCTGTAAAAGGTTACACAGTAAATATTTTAGGTTTTGAGGTAAACATTAGTCTGTTGAACATTCTATTTTTCTCTCATTCATTGTCTTTTTTCACTTTTTCTTTTCTTCTTTCCCCTCAGTTCTTTCTTTCATTTAAGTCTGATCTTCATTGTGTTCATCAATGCCGTTAATTGTACTCATTGGAAAAATATAAGTACTAAGGGGCCAGAGTGGTGGTACAAGCAGTAAGGTGTCTGCCTTACACGCGCAAGCCTGGGATGGACCATGGTTTGATCCCCCAGCGTCCCATATGGTCTCCCAAGTCAGGAGCGATTTCTGAGCTCATAGCCAGGAGTAAGTCCTGAGTATTTTTGGGCTTCCCCAAAAAATATAAGTACTAATTTAAGTTTTATTGTCCATCTGAAAAGAAGCCTTGGGTCCTATAAGGAAAAGTCTATAGATAGCTGATATTGATTCTAACAGGAATAAATTTATTCTACATTTTTCAAAAAATTAGAATGACTAAATGTTTGATTAATACATTTTCTTTAAAAACAGTGCTGGAGTGGCAGGGTTTGGTGTTACCCCACCTTATTTATTTATTTATTTATTTTTGTATAGGTACTATAAGTATAGGGGAATGAAGAAAATTCCCGTGGCCTAAGAGATTCAGGGTTTCTCCACTCCTGAAGCATATTGTCATGGGAACAACCACTGGCTCCATACCTTCTCATTGCCATATCCCAGGTTTTTTGTTGTTGTTGTTTATTTTTTATTTTTTTATTTTTTGTGGTGTCAGGAACCTTTCCTCTCAGTGGTGGATGAGAAAAATCAGGCCACTGTAGCAAGCAATCTTGGTATTTGCGCAGGTCCTAGGACAAGACCTAGGATAGAGTCTTTAAGGTTCTAGAGGTTCTGTTCCAACATTGTTGATGTGTTCGGTTTTCTGTATCATGTGCTCCATGTTTTTGCTTGTTCCCTAAGCCGAAATCTAAGAAATTATGGTTCCAAAGGTTCTGCTCAGTCTCTGTTGTCAGAATTGGGCCTCAGTACTAAGAAATCTTGATTTTTGTAAGAGACCTCAGCTATATAGCATAGGGTAGGGTTTTCCTTAATGGTCTCAAGGTAAGCTCTGCCCAGTCACAGTTGTCAAAGTCAATTTTCTGTGGTTTCTGGTTTTGTTTTGTTTTGTTTTTCTTATATTATTTTCCTTCTCTTTTTTTCTTTCACTTTTTTCTTTCTTTTTCACTCTTGTAGATATTATTCAGTGATTTTTTTTTAGTAGTTGATACCAAATTTTTCTTCTCTTTTCCTTAACCTTTTTATCTCCAACAGAATAGCATAACTTGAATCATTCAGCCTCATAAATTGAGTGGGGAAAAGGATGATACCAGGACCAGTCATATGAACATGTAGTGTAAATAAAAAATGACCAGACTGGAACACCAAACAGAATAGATAGCCAACCTCCAACAAGCTATAAAGTGGAGACCAGTTACACTGGTGGCGGGGTGGGGGGTAAAGGAGGGAGATATGGGAGACATGCTGGAAATGGGAGTGGAGGGATGACAACATTGGTGGTGGGAATGCCCTACATTCATTGTCACTATGTACTGTAAATAATTTTGTGTAATGAACTCCAGTCACAATAAAATTAAAAAATAAATAAATAAATTTTCTTTAGAATATTCAGAATCCTTCTGGCATAGAAACCAGAATCTTTAACTATAGAAGCTGGACAACAACAACAGATAATGTGTGAAAAAATTTCACCACAGAAAATGACTCCGTGGTTGGACAACCTACTATGCCTAGAGCCCAGAGTCAGTCTTATGCCAGAGAAATTCAGGGATAGGGTCTCTTTGTATTTAGGCTTTTTTTTTTTTTTTTTTTTTTCCATTTTACCCATATTTTGCTGGCCTATTCAAAAAACAACACCTGCCACTTTTACACTGTTATTGCTGTATTTTATAAACTCTTAAACTTTAAAAAAAACTTACTAAAATTTTTTGCTGGTGCTTCATTGAATTTAATGTGAGTCAATAGTTTTCATTTTTTTTATTTCTTTTTTTATTTTTAATTAAACACCTTGATTACATACATGATTGTGTTTGGGTTTCAGTCAGATAAAGAACACCACCAATCACCAGTGCAACATTCACATCACCGATGTCCCAAGTCTCCCTCCTCCCCACCCGGCCCCCGCCTGTACTCTTTTTTTTTTTTTTGGTTTTTGGGCCACACCCGGCGGTGCTCAGGGGTTTCTCCTGGCTGTCTGCTCAGAAATAGCTCCTGGCAGGCACGGGGGACCATATGGGACACCGGGATTTGAACCAACCACCTTTGGTCCTGCATCGGCTGCTTGCAAGGCAAACACCGCTGTGCTATCTCTCCGCCCCCGACCCCCCCCCACCCCCCACCGCCTGTACTCTAAACAGGCTCTCCATTTCCCTCATACATTCTCATTATTAGGACAGTTCAAAATGTAGTTATTTCTCTAACTAAACTCATCACTCTTTGTGGTGAGCTTCCTGAGGTGAGCTGGAACTTCCAGCTCTTTTCTCTTTTGTGTCTGAAAATTATTATTACAAGAATGTCTTTCATTTTTCTTAAAACCCATAGATGAGTGAGACCATTCTGCATTTTTCTCTCTCTCTGACTTATTTCACTCAGCATAATAGATTCTGTGTACATCCATGTATAGGAAAATTTCATGACTTCATCTCTCCTGATAGCTGCATAATATTCCATTGTGTATATGTACCACAGTTTCTTTAGCCATTCGTCTGTTGAAGGGCATCTTGGCTGTTTCCAGAGTCTTGCTATGGTAAATAGTGCTGCAATGAATATAGGTGTAAGGAAGGGGTTTTTGTATTGTAATTTTATGTTCCTAGGGTATATTCCTAGGAGTGGTATAGCTGGATCATATGGGAGCTCGATTTCCAGTTTTTGGAGGAATCTCCATATCGCTTTCCATAAAGGTTGAACTAGACGGCATTCCCACCAGCAGTGGATAAGAGTTCCTTTCTCTCCACATCCCCGCCAACACTGTTTATTCTCATTCTTTGTGATGTGTGCCATTCTCTCTGGTGTGAGGTGGTATCTCATTGTTGTTTTGATTTGCATCTCCCTGATGATTAGTGATGTGGAGCACTTTTTCATGTGTCTTTTGGCCATTTGTATTTCTTCTTTGACAGAGTGTCTGTTCATTTCTTCTCCCCATTTTTTGATGGGGTTAGATGTTTTTTTCTTGTAAAGTTCTGTCAGTGCCTTGTATATTTTGGAGATTAGCCCCTTATCTGATGGGCATTGGGTAATAGTTTCTCCCACTCAGTGGGTGGTTCTTGTATTCTGGGCACTATTTCCTTTGAGGTGCAGAAGCTTCTCAGCTTAATATATTGCCATCTTTCCTTTTTTTTTTTTTTTGCTTTCACTTGCTTGGAGAGTGCAGTTTCCTCCTTGAAGATGCCTGTAGTCTCAATGTCCTGGAGAGTTTTGCCTATGTGTTGTTCTATATATCTTATGGTTTGGGGTCTGATATCGAGGTCTTTAATCCATTTAGATTTTACCTTCTTACATGATGTTATCTGGGGGTCTAAGTTCAATTTTTTGCAAGTGGCTATCCAATTGTGCCAACACCACTTGTTGAAGAGGCTTTCCCTGCTCCATTTAGGATTTCCTGCTCCTTTATCAAAAATTAGGTGATTATATGTCTGGGGAACATTTTCTGAGTATTCAAGCCTATTCCACTGATCTGAGGGTCTGTCCTTATTCCAATACCATGCTGTTTTGATAACTATTGCTTTGTAGTACAGTTTAAAATTGGGGAAAGTAATTCCTCATATATTCTTTTTCCCAATGATTGCTTTAGCTATTCGAGGGTGTTTATTGTTCCAAATGAATTTCAAACGTGCCTGATCCACTTCTTTGAAGAATGACATGGGTATCTTTAGAGGGATAGCATTAAATCTGTATAATGCCTTGGGGAGTATTGCCATTTTGATGATGTTAATCCTGCCAATCCATGTGCAGGGTATGTGTTTCCATTTCCATGTGTCCTCTCTTATTTCTTGGAGCAGAGTTTTATAGTTTTCTTTGTATAGGTCCTTCACATTTTTCGTCAAGTTGATTCCAAGATATTTGAGTTTGTGTGGCACTATTGTGAATGGGGTTGTTTTCTTAATGTCCATTTCTTCCTTATTACTATTGGTGTATAGAAAGGCCATTGATTTTTGTGTGTTAATTTTGTAGCCTGCCACCTTGCTATATGAGTCTATTGTTTCTAGAAGCCTTTTGATAGAGTCTTTAGGGTTTTCTAAGTAGAGTATTTGTCATCTGCAAACAGTGAGAGCTTGACTTCTTCCTTTCCTATCTGGATTCCCTTGATATCTTTTTCTTGCCTAATTGCTATAGCAAGTACTCTAGTGCTATGTTGAATAGGAGTGGTGAGAGAGGACAGCCTTGTCTTGTGCCAGAATTTAGAGGAAAGGCTTTTAGTTTTTCTCCATTGAGGATAATATTTGCCACTGGCTTGTGGTAGATGGCCTTAACTATATTGAGAAAGGTTCCTTCCATTCCTATCTTGCTGAGTCAATAGTTTTCAAAAACACTCTCCTTTCTCTTCCATCTCTTTATTTTTTTCAATTTTCTTTTGTTTTAAATGTTGCTTTTGGTATTCCTAAAAATGTATTATTATCCGTTATGTCAACTATGTAGTGCATTTTATTTAAATAAATTAAATTAAAAAAAAAAAGAATAGTCTAAGGAGTTAAAAAATCATAGCATTTTAGTGGCATTATTTACATAGCCTATTGATTTAATGGATCTAAGCTAAGATTAATGGCTATTAAAACATTAATTGGCAGTTTATAAATTGTGAAAGTTTTAAAAATAATGATACAGAACTTTAGTCTTCTACATTCAGATTATTTATTTGCTTGTTTGCTTATTTGATTTTGGGGGAGCCAAAACCTGTGGTGCTCAGGTGTTACTCCTGGCTCTGCTCTCAGAAATTGCTCCTGTCTAGGGAGATCATGAAACCAGTGATCAAACCCAGGGTCAGTCCTGGTCTTGGGTCAGCAGATTGCAAGGCAAACACCCTCCCACTGTGCTACCAATCTGGCCCCCATTCAGAAATATTGCTACAGATTTTAACTTGGTCACAGATAATTTTATAGCTATCATTATTAAGATTACAACAATATTGGGGCTGGGTAGGTGGCGCTGGAGGTAAGGTGTCTGCCTTGCAAGCGCTAGCCAAGGAAGGACCGCGGTTCGATCCCCCGGCGTCCCATATGGTCCCCCCAAGCCAGGGGCGATTTCTGAGCACATAGCCAGGAGTAACCCCTGAGCGTCAAACGGGTGTGGCCCAAAAACCAAAAAAAAAAAAAAAAAAGATTACAACAATATGAGATTGTAAACTTATTGATAAGACAGAACTGGAAATATGTAGTATTGCCAAAATACATTTTGTTTCTCACTTACTTTTGCAAAAAAAAAACTTTCCATTTTTATATCACTGCCTATTTCATATTGTACTACTCCAATTAAATTATTTGTATATATCTAAAAGCCATATTTTGAAACAATAGTTATTAAAAGTTAGAATTTTTCATTAAATTTAAATAAACACCAGAATTTGAATTCAATAAATATAACTTCTTCTAATATCACTCTATCTTGCTCATTTTTACTATTTACTAATTTCTTTTTATTTTTTTGGCCACACCCAGCAGTTCTCAGAGGTTAATTCTGTCTCTGCACTTAGGGATCATTCCTGGTAGTGCTTGGGGATCATATGGGATGCTGGTTGTCAGACCCTTTTTGGCCACAAGTAAGGCAAATGCCCTAACCACTGTGCTATTTCTCTGGCCTCCATTATTTTCTTATACTAGAATTGTGTCTGATATACTTAAATTGATCTACATGAGTGACTTAAAAATGATAATTCCTTCAAAACTATTTCTCACATAGGTGGTCTTAGTGCACTATTCACAATAGCCTGGCTCTGGAAACAACCAAGATGCCCTTCAACAGATGAATGGCTGAAGAATCTGTGGTACATATGCACAATGAATATTATGCAGCCATTAGAAGAGATGAAGTCATAAAATTTTCCTATACATGGATGTACATGGAATCTATCATGCTGAGTAAAATAAGTCAGAGAGAGAGAGAGAGAGAGAGAGAGCGAGAGAGAGAGAGAGAGACGCAGAATAGTCTCACTCATCTATGGGTTTTAAGAAAAATAAAAGTCATCTTTGCAACAATCCTCAGAGACAATGAGAGGAGGGCTGGAACTTCCAGCTCACTTCATGAAGCTCACCACAAAGAGTGTTGAGTGCAGATATAGAAATAACTACACTGAGAACCCGGCGGTGGCGCTCGAGGTAAGGTGCCTGCCTTACCTGCGCTAGCCTAGGAGACGGACCGCGGTTCAATCCCCCGGCGTCCCATATGGTCCCCCAAGCCAGGAGCGACTTCTGAGCGCATAGCCAGGAGTAACCCCTGAGCGTCACCGGGTGTGGCCCAAAAACCAAAAAAAAAAAAAAAAAAAGAAATAACTACACTGAGAACTACCATAATCATGTGAATGAATGAGGGAACTGGAAAGCCTGTCTAGACTACAAGTTGGGAGTGGGGTGGAATGGAGAAAGATTTGGGACGTTTGTGGGAATGTTGCACTGGTGAAGGGGGGTTTTCCTTACATGACTGAAACCAAATCAAAATCATATTTTAATCAAGATGTTTAAATAAAGATATAAAAAAGAAAAAATAGTCATCTAAATATTATTCATAAATATGTACTTCTTTTCAAAGATTTCTTAAGAATCTCCATTAAACATTTGCAATACCCATTTCTAGAATAAAATTTAAACCAAAAAAAAATTTGACTTAATTTTAACTATTAATAAACATTTATGATAGAAACCATTTTATTGATGATTTTTACACAAGCATATTAGATGATCTAATTTTCCTGTTATCAAAAAGTCTGTTAATGAGTGCAAGATATAAATTTTTATCATTTTATGTTGTCTTTAACATTTTTAAATAGAGAAGTTGAATATATCATGAATGACTGCTTCAATTAAGATATTTTGAATTTTGAATTATGTGACAATTTTACAATTGAAATATTACTTCTTGAAGTTAATACAGACACATTCCTTCTTCTATTTGCAGAGTACAAATTTGTGGCTTTCTACACAATTTGAACTATATCTTTCCAGGATAGCATGATTCCCTTATAAGATACCAGAAAGCTTCAGGCCATTTCCTTGTTAGAAGAAATTATACTAATTAATTTCTACCCAAGAGTGTATCACATTTCCATTTATCTTACATATCACTAGATTTTATTGATGCTTCCTGATGTGTTCAAATAAATTATTCTCTCATGACTAAAAAGACTGTGCTTTTTCTTATATTGCTTATCAGTTTCTCTAGGGAATGGACTAAGAAATACCTTTAAGATTGCTCTTAACTGAAAGTTAATCATGGATTCTAAACAATATTAAAAGTATAAGATAAAACAAAAAAAATAAAAATAAAATAAGGTTTCCTATTTTTGTTTCCTACCTCTTATTCTTTACTCTGTTCAATTTTTACAAATCAAAAATAAAATGGGTAATAGGACCTTTATTATATTTATTTCCAAATCTGGAGGCTAAAGTAAAGAAATATATTGATAATAAGTTCATTCAAAAGATAAATTTGTTAAAATGTGGTTAAATAGGAATGAACTGGGGTTTTACTAAGAAACTATTTGTTAGGCAGACTAGAGATAACGTAAGGGCAGTGGAAGAAGGTCATGGGCCACTTTGGTAGGTTTGCAGTGCAATAACTTAAATATATCACTATAAGTAGTGATAATCTTAAATATCAGCACTATGTAATAATTCTACATAAATTATAAAAATAAAATATCAATTTTAAATACATGTACTTTAGATTATGACTCTTTGTGCTTGAATTATTCAGTATGCAAAAGTGTCCCAATATTGGCTGACTTATCAATTATTCTTTATATTTAAAAACACTTTAAAGGTAAAATTTTATCTTTAATAATTTTTGTCTTATTATTACTTTTCTAAATCTATACTTCTAGTCACTATGTCTAGTAACATGTCATTGATGATTTACCATCTTGAAAATTATTTTAGGTGACTATAATTAGATTAATAAATTAGATTGCCACCAACAGTGGTAAAGATAATTTGCATCTATCCTCTTGTTCAACCATTGCTTATATTTGACAGTTTCTTCAGCTAAATTCTTGAAGTATAAAATCACTTATTTCACATTATTATTGACAGCATTATGCAAATGGTACACTCTAGAAAGTATTTTCATTTCCAAGAAGAATTTATCTCTCCTTTTCTTCTAAAAATTCAATCAATTTGGGGCCACCATGGTGGCGCTAGAGGTAAGGTGTGTCTTGCCAGTGCTAGTCTAGGACAGACTGTGGCTCGATCCCCCGGTGTCCCAAATGGTCCCCCAAACCAGGAGCGACTTCTGAGCACATAGCTAGGAGTAACCCCTGAGCATCACTGGGTGTGGCCCCAAAAAATCCAATTAATTCTACTTGACATATTTATACTAGGACCTACACAAGTTGATAGTTTTGTGTCTTGATTCTAAATTTTGATTTAATTGAAATATTTCCATTGCTATCAAGATTTGTATGATGTCATTTTATTTCAACCATTCTGATACTGTTTTTAAAAAACCTGATTTTACTGTTTTATTATATTAATTATTATTGATTAATTTATTAATTCAGACTGTTAAAATAGTGAAATGATTATTTCATAAACCTTTAGTAATACTATTAATTTCTATCTCTGATTAAATACAGAAAGAAGAATAATGAAGATAAAATTATTATGATGTTTCTAAGATTAGTAGTAAAGGTTCTATTCAGTTCTAAGAACAATAATCAAAATGCCAGCACTCCTATCTGCCTGTCTTCTGTGCTGTGCTCCACTTTTGGCCTGATTTCATCCTGTGTGTGGCTCATCTGAGGATGGCTCGCCTTCCCTGGAGACTTCCCCGGACGTGAGCTTACAAGCCCAGAAAGGGGAAGCCGCTGAACTCTGCTGGAACTCAGATGCCAGCACCCCTGTCTGTCTGTCTTCTGTGCTGTGCTCCATTTTCAGCCTGATTTCATTCTGTGTGTGGCTCATCTGCCAACGGCTCGTCTTCCCTGGAGCCTTCCCTAGAGGTGAGTTTACAAGCCCAGAAAATGTAGAGCTAGAGAAGCACTGCCACTCAGCTTTGCTTCCTGGCTGTGCATATCATTTAGCCCATGAATACAACCACAACACGTAGAAAAACCCATGATAAAAGTGTGACAATGGAGAAAAAACACAGGCCAGTGCCAGACATAGAGAATGACGATGGCAACTCTGATGACTTGAACATGACCAACCAACTAGTCAGTCTCTCAGATAAGAAGTTTAGAGTCGCAATATGGAAGATGTTCAAAGAACTCAAAGAAAGTATAGAAGAGAACACTAATAAGAATCAAGAGAATATGAAGATAGAAACCAGAAAACTCCAAACAGAAATTTCAAGTCAAATAACAGGTCTGAAAAACTCAGTAGATGACTTGAAGAAAAACATGGTTGAGCTTTCCCACAGGTTAACAGCAGCTGAGGATAGAATTAGTACACTGGAAGATGAGATGAATAACAATTCCATACAGCAGAAAAAGTTGGAAAAAAGCCTCAAAGCAAATGATCAAACAATGGAAAAATTACTCAAAATGGGAACAGATGAAATAAGAAGGCTATGATAAGCTCAACAGAAACAACTTAAGAATCATTGGAGTCCCAGAGACCCAAGAAGAAAATCTCCAGGAAGAATCAACGGTCAAGAACATCATTAAGGAGAAACTACCAGAGCTAATGAATACATGCGATAAAATCCTGCATGCCCAAAGAGTACCAATTAAAAGGGACCCCAGAAAAAACACCCCAAGACACATCCTAGTCACAATGACAAATACTACAGATAGAGACAGAATTCTGAAAGCAGCAAGATCAAAAGGAGAAATTGCATTCAAGGGAACATCCTTGAGATTTACTGCAGACCTGTCACCGGAAACACTCAAGGCCAGAAGGCAACGATGAGACATAGTGACAAAACTCAATGAAATAAATGCTTCGCCTAGAATACTGCATCCAGCAAAACTCACTGTCAGGTTTAAAGGAACAAAACATGGTTTCAAAGACAAACAACAGCTCAGAAACTTTACAGACTCAAAACCATTCTTAAAAGAAAAACTGAATGGCCTACTTTAAGACAAGACTGACCAACAGACACACCAAACTTCAATATAAAGATGGCACTAACTCCAAGGAAAATTCTTTCTCTCAACGTCAATGGACTAAATGCACCAGTTAAGAGAAACAGAGTGGCTAAATGGATCAAAAAACTCAATCCAACCTTCTGCTGCCTACAAGAAATGCACCTGAATAGTCAGAACAAACATAGACTCAAAATAAAAGGCTGGAGGAAAATCATCCAAGTAAATAACACTCATAAAAAAGCTGGAGTGTCCATACTAATATCAGATGATGCAAACTTTATACTTAGAAAAGTAGTAAGGGACAAAGATGGACACTTTGTATTAATCAAGGGATACATACAGCAGGAAGAAATCACTCTCCTAAACATATATGCACCGAATGAGGGGTCAGAAAAATATTTAATACAATTGTTGACAAATCAGAAAAACAATATTAATAACAGCACAATAATTGTGGGAGACCTCTACATGGCATTGTCAACACTAGACAGGTCAACCAGACTGAAACCCAGCAAGAATATACTAGACCTGAACAAGAAATGGAAGAAAGAGGCCTAGTAGCTATATACAGGACACTCCAGCCCCAGAAGCCTGGATACACATTCTTCTCTAATGTACATGGGACATTCTCCAGGATAGACTACATGCTAGCACATAAAACATACTTCCATAATATCAAGAGGATAGAAATTTTGCAGACTACCATCGCTGACCACAAGAACCTGAATTTATATGTGAACTACAAAGGGACACAGAAGAAACACTTTAATACCTGGAATTTAAACAGCCTAATACTGAATAACCAATGGGTCCGAGATGAAATCAAAGAGGAAATCAAAACCTTTCTAGAAACAAATGACAATGGAGACATACACTATCAGAACCTATGGGACACAGCAAAAGTGGTACTGAAAGAAAAATTTATAGCTTTGCAAGCACACTTCAAAAAAGAAGAAGGGGCATACCTGAATAGCTTAATGATGCAGCTCATAAAATTAGAAAGTACTCAACAAAAGGACCCAAAAATAGGGAGACAGAAGGAAATAACAAAGCTGAGAGCAGAAATCAATGAAGTGGAAACCCGAAAAACCATCCAAAAGATCAACGAAAGCAGAAGTTGGTTCTTTGAAAAAATAAACAAGATAGATAGACCACTGGCAAAACTATTAAAGAGAGAGTGAAACTTGATAACTTGTATTAGGAATGAAAAAGGAAAGATCACTACTGATATGGTAGAGATCCAAAGGGCAATCAGAAACTACTTTGAGAAACTCTATGCCACTAAAAATGAAAATATGGAAGATATGGATAAATTTTTGGACTCTTATAATCTTCTGCGGTTGAATAAAGAGGATGTAGCATATCTAAACACACCCATCACTCTTGAGAAAATTAAGACAGTAATCAAATGTCTGCCCCAAAACAAAAGTCCAGGCCCAGATGGATTCACTAATGAATTCTTTCAAACATTTCAAGAGGAACTTCTACCAATCCTGGCAAAACTCATAAAATCGAAAAAACGGGAACAGTTCCAAATAGCTTTTATGAAGCCAACATCACCTTGATACCTAAACCAGACAGAGATGCTAACAAAAAAGAGAATTACAGACCAATATCGCTGATGAATACAGATGCAAAAATCCTCAACAAAATCCTGGCAAATAGGATTCAATGCCTCATGAAGATCATCCACTACAATCAAGTAGGTTTCATTCCAGAAATGCAAGGCTGGTTTAACATCCATAAATCTATCAACATGATACACAACATCAACAACAAGAAAAGTAGAAATCACGTGATCATATAAATTGATGCAGAGAAAGCATTTGATAAGTTCAAACACCCATTTTTGATCAACACTCTCAGCAAGATGGGAATGGAAGGAACCTTTCTCAATATAGCCAAGGCCATCTACCACAAGCCAGAAGCAAATATTGTCCTCAATGGAGAAAAACTAAAAGCCTTTCCTCTAAATTCTGGCACAAGACAAAGCTGTCCTCTCTCACCACTCCTAATCAACATAGCACTAGAGTACTTGCTATAGCAATTAGGCAAGAAAAAGATATCAAGGATATCCAGATAGGAAAGGAAGAAGTCAAGCTCTCACTGTTTGCAGATGACATGATACTCTACCTAGAAAACCCTAAAGTCTCAACAGAAAAGCTTCTAGAAACAATAGACTCATATAGCAAGGTGGCAGGCTACAAAATTAACACACAAAAATCAATGGCCTTTCTATACACCAATAGTAATAAGGAAGAAATGGACATTAAGAAAACAACCCCATTCACAATAGTGCCACACAAACTCAAATATCTTGGAATCAACTTGACGAAAAATGTGAAGGACCTGTACAAAGAAAACTATAAAACTCTGCTCCAAGAAATAAGAGAGGACACACGGAAATGGAAGCATGTACCCTGCTCATGGATTGGCAGTCTTAACATCATCAAAATGGCAATACTCCCCAAAGCATTGTACAGATTTAATGCTATCCCTATAAAGATACCCATGACATTCTTCATAGAAGTGGATAAGACACTTTTGAAATTTATTTGGAACAATAAACACCCTAGAATAGCTGAAGCAATCATTGGGAAAAATAATATGGGAGGAATTACTTTCCCCAATTTTAAACTGTACTAGAAAGCAATAGTTATCAAAACAGCATGGTATTGGAATAAGGACAGGCCCTCAGATCAGTGGAATAGGCTTGAATACTCAGAGAATGTTCCCCAGACATACAGTCACCTAATTTTTGATAAAGAAGCAAGAAATCCTAAATGGAGCAAAGAAAGCCTCTTCAACAAGTGGTGTTGGCACAACTAGCTAGCCACTTGCAAAAAATTGAACTTAGACCCTCAGCTAACATCATGTACGAAGGTTAAATCCAAAGGAAAGACCTCAATATCAGACCCAAAACCATAAGACATATAGAACAACATGTAGGTAAAACACTCCAGGACATTGAGACTAAATGCATCTTCAAAGAGAAAACTGCACTCTCCAAGCAAGTGAAAGTAGAGACTAAGTGATGGGAATATATTAAACTGAGAAGCTCCTGCACATCAAAAAAAAAAATAGCACCCAGGATAGAAGAGCCCCCCACTGAGTGGGAGAAACTATTCACCGAATACCCATCAGACAAGAGGCTAATATCCAATATATACAAGGCACTGACAGAAATTTACAAGAAAAAACATCTACTCCCATCAAAAAATGGGAAGAAGAAATGGACAGACACTTTGACAAAGAAGAAATACAAATGGCCAAAAGACACATGAAAAAATGCTCCACATCACTAATCATCAAGGAGATGCAAATCAAAACAACTATGAGGTACCACCTCACACCCCAGAGATTGGCACACATCTCAAAGAATGAGAACAAGCAGTGTTGGCTGGGATGTGGAGAGAAAGGAACTCTTATTCACTGCTGCTGGGAATGCCATCTAGTTCAACCTTTATGGAAAGCAATACAATACAAAAATCTCTTCCTTACACCTATATTCATTGCAGCACTATTTATCATAGAAATACTCTGGAAACAGTCAAGATACCCTTCAACAGATGAATGGCTAAAGAAACTCTGGTACATATACACAATAGAATATTATGCAGCTGTCAGGAGAGATGAAGTCATGAAATTTTTCTGTACATGGATGTACATGGAATCTATTATGCTGAGTGAAATAAGTCAGAGAGAGAGAGGGAGAGAGAGAGAAAGCGAGAGAGAGAAAGATGCAGAATGATCTCACTCATCTATGGGTTTTAAGAAAAATGAAAGACATTCTTGCAATAACTTTCAGACACAAAAGAGAAAAGAGCTGGAAGTTACAGCTCACCTTATGAAGCTCACCACAAACAGGGATGAGTTTAGTTAGAGAAATAACTATGTTTTGAACTATCCTAATAATGCATGAGGGAAATAGAAAGCCTGTCTAGAGTACAGGCTGGGGTTGAGTGGGGAAGAGGGAGATTTGGGACATTGGTGATGCGAATGTTGCACTGGTGATGGGTGGTGTTTTTTACACGATTGAAACCCAAACACAATCATGTATGTAATAAAGTTGTTTAAATAAAAAAACATGTAGACTAAAAAAAAGAATAATAATCAAGAATTTTAAAAAATGTGCAATTTGAAAATAGGTAATATTTGTATAAAAAGAAACAAAAAATCTTTTTATGGCACAAAATTATATTAACTGCTTTTAATTTTTTAGTAAATTTAATTCAAATATATGACATGCAGAAATGACAGTACTTATGTTAAAACTGTACAGAGCAGAGGTCAAGGAAATAGAGCAAATAAATGTAGTTCATGCTTTGCATGTGTGAGGCTCTAAATTGATCTACTGCTCTCCATGCCTCCTGAGTTCCAGCACTACTAGGTATAACTCTGGTGACTCCTGCCTCCACAGATCAGTGGCTGCATCTTGTATCACCCTTGGGCTCATCGATAAAGAATATTTGTCATGTCTCTGCCAATTACACAGTCCCACCATCTTTCCATAAAGCACATTGTGAAGTCCCTTTAAAGACATCTGTACACAGTAGCAGCAGGCTATGACAAACAACTTATACCTATTACTATGCTACAAGTTTAAAGAGAAATATTTTAAAAGACTTAAAAATTAAGAATTTATCAATAGTGAGTCATTTTATTGTATGAAAGATAACCTACATTTTTCAAACAAAGTATACTATGAATCAAATTGTTTCACATTGTTTTTCAATCGGGAAATTTCTGAACTCTTATAAAAAAGCTATATTTTTTAAATAATGTTTTTGCATTTATTCAGATACTATATTTGGATTCTTTAAAGGAAATGCAGTTTGTTTCAAGTATGTAGTAGAAATAAAAGGCTGTCTTAATATTCCTTAAGGTAACTGTAGATAATCCTCTGTGCAGAAAAATTCTAAAATAGGCCATTTCTCAAAGATAAATTAGAATATAGAAACAAAATTGTATTGATAATTTATAGCTTGATCAGTTGTGAAAGAGGAAGAGTGAAGATGGAGGTAATGCCGTTGAATTAATATAAAAATAGTTTTGACTTTCAGGCTACTTTCATTAGCCTCTGAGATGCACACTTGACTCATTCACCCTATGAAGACCACAATATGTTGCACTGTATTCTGTTAGGTGAATATACCTACATTTTCAATCAATATTACTATAAAGACATATTTTGCTTATTTACTAAAAGATTTCTCTTTTCTCCCACTCATCTTCAGTCTACTTTGTGTCACGAGTATCTACTTCTAAGTTTTTTAATTGTATGGCATTTATCTGTCTAGTAATCAATATATCAATACCTTAATAACTGTGGTGTTATAGAAATATTCAATACATTATTTTCCAATTTTTTTTTGATTCCTGAGCCACACCGGGTGACGCTCAGGGGTTACTCCTGGCTATGCGTTCAGAAATCTCTCCTGGCTTATGGGTAAGCCGGTGGTGTGAACCGCAGACCATCCTAGGCTAGCACAGGCAAGGCAGATGCCTTACTGCTTGTGCCACCACTCCGATTCTCATTTTCCAATTAGGTCCTTTAATATTTTCTCCTCTATTTCTTGGGAGGTAACTTAGTGGTAGTCAAGGGCCCATGGAGAGAGTTTTCCAGCAGTATTGGTTAACAGTTCAAAGGTGGGGCCATTGATACTATTTTGACGCAGTGGATATTGAGGACCATTAGGTTTGACAAATTGTGTTTAAGGGGCCAGACAGTGCTAGAGATAGGCCTAGAAATAGGCTAGAGATAGGATTTGTGTGTGTTAGTTATCCACTCCAGTCTTATAAAAATCTCCTGATCTTTTTTACTTTTTACTTTTTAAATCTTGGCATTCATTTTAGTATAATGCTAATATTGCTTAGACTTTCTTCAGACATTTTATATGCTATTTTAATAGTTTTTAATAGTCTATTTTGTAGACTATTTTATCAGTTTTTATCCATTTCTAATTTTGCTTTTTTACAAGAATCTATTGACACTTTTGCATCTCAAACTTGCTAGTAAGTATGTTGATTTAGACTACAAATTAATTAAATTTACAATTAAATATACAAATATATTGTTCCCATTTTTCTATTTTACTTGCTGTCATTGCACTAGCTAGAAAGTCACATATCATCTAAAATGTTAAACAGAGATAAGAATATCACCTTGTATATCCTATTTCAAGATACAAAGAGAATGTTATTAAACAATACATCAAATGTATGTTTGTTGTATGTAATAAAAATTCTTTTATATTCCTAATTTATAGAAATGGCATATTTTTGTACCTGAAATTTATTTCCTCTTATATCTTCTTAAAAAATTACATCTATGGACTTAAACATTTTTTTTTGTTTTATTGTTTGGGTTACACATGGCAGCAATTAGGTTACTCCAGGTTCTAAACTCAGGAACTACTCCTGGCAGGCTCTAAAGTATTTTTTAAACCTAAAAAGTATTCATCAGTTTTTGTTTGAATGTACATAAATTAGCTAAGTTTTGGTTGGGTAATAGGGAAAGGTTAATTGCTCACTAGCTTTTAACATTATAAAGTAATATTTTCATTTGAAGCATTACATAGGCATGCACACATCTTAGTCATTCCACATCTGTCTTATATATGTCTCTTATATATCTCTTATATATAAGTCTTATTTATGTCTCATGTATTTATATCTATAAAATAAAATTCCCATGTTATTATTGTTGACTCCTTAAGTCTGATCAGCATGTATTGATTTTATGCTGTTTCATTAGGTAGTTATTCCTCAAACTGCTACTTCTGGATGAACAATTGCATTATTTAAATTACCTTAGATTAACTTCACATTTTCTACTTAGTTTTACTTATAAATATTCAGGTGATATTTACAGAAAAACAACTATAAGGGCTAAAGAAAGTGATTAGGGTACTTGCCTTGCACATATCTGATTCAGGTTCAATCTTGCACCTCTGAACCCTTCCTGGAGTGACTGCTGAGCCCAAAGTGGATATTTAGATATGGAACTCTCACATGTCATCACCATAACTAAAGCCACAACCTCTGTTCTCACATTACTTTGCATTCTCATCTTCCTTTACTCGTTGATTTTTTTTCCTTCTCTGTCTTCTTTCTTCTGCGGTCAAGGGTTATCTTGGCATCTCTCTTCAGTACATTAGTTATAGTCAGACAATTATTTCATAAACCCCAGATAAGTGAGATCATTTTGTGTTTTTCTTTCTCTTACTTTACTCAACCTAGATTCCAGTTTCAACCAGGGTGTAGAAAATTGCATGAGTTCTGAGTAAATAGAATAGACATCTTCATATTACTCTAATCTGTCATTGGAGACCCATATTGATTCCATAATTACTATATTAAGTGCAGAAATGAATAACTATGTGTATGTCCATTTGAATGAGTGTTTTAAGACCTGTGACAGCTCAATTCTAAATTTACAGAACACTCTCCATACTGTTTTCAACAGGGTTTGTAACAGACAACATTCCCACCAGAAGTGCATGAATTTTCCTTTTCCATCACATCTCTGCTACATATTGTTTTTATTTTTAATAGGTGCCATTTTATCAATACAAGATAATATCTTATGGTCACTTTGATTTGGATTACCTAATGATGAACACTTTTTATGTGCCTATTGGCCATCCACATGCCTTCCTCTGAGGAGTCTCTGTTCATCTACTTTTCCATTTGTTGATTGCGTTTACGAATGGTTGTTTTGTTTCTTTGTGAGTATGTAATATATCCTGAATATCAACCAGGATATATAAAATATGAATATTCTATTCCATGCTTCTTTTGTATTATATAGTTATTTAAATAAGGTCACTATGAAGATCCATAGGCAGTTCTTAGGGTAAAGTGTTTTGGTTGAGTAAAAACACAGGAGTGAATTGTTGCATTATAGTAAACATATGTTCAGCATTTTAGGAAGCTGAATGTCAGCTGTTCAAAAATATATCTTTT
Source organism: Suncus etruscus (assembly GCF_024139225.1). Classification (NCBI taxonomy): domain Eukaryota; kingdom Metazoa; phylum Chordata; class Mammalia; order Eulipotyphla; family Soricidae; genus Suncus; species Suncus etruscus. The sequence goes on from NC_064848.1 coordinate 107,291,544, forward strand.
GCTAGTTTTTGTTATTGGTCAACACTTGGAAGTATGCTCAGGGTCTACTCCTAGTGTGGTTCTCTCTGATATTCCAGGGATCAAACTCAGACTTTCTGAATGTAAAAGATATATTCCAAACTTTTGTCATATCTTTAAACCATTGATAGATTATTTTCTATTCCCACTTAACACATATAAATTCTAGCTGTTCCATATTTCAGTATTGTCAAATTTGTTATATCAGTTTTTTTTCTTTTTACACCTAACTTTTCTGCCTTACTTGTGTTTGATTTAGTTTTTTTTTTTTTTTTTTTTTTGATCATACTTAGTGGTGTACTAAGGCTACTCAAGACTGTGTTCTGGGTGGAATAAGGGATATGTAGTGCCTACGGTATTACTACAAAATATGGTAAAGGGATAGTCCCCTGAATCTCTATCAGGCAATCTTGGGCCAGGGTCAAGCAATTTAGCCCATAGTACTATCTCAATGACCACTCTGTGAAGTAAATTTGCATTTTCTGAATGCTAATACATATAGTATATTTTTAAGAACTCTTGACAATCAAACTATACTTTGTAAAGTATTTGTCCAAATATTTTTCCACTTAGAGATATAGTGTCTTCTTTTTATCAGGATTATATTAAACAGATTATTTTTAAAGGGCATTTATTTGTTGTACATATAAAGAGCTATTTAAAATAATTTATAATTTTAGTGAAATTTTTGTATTTCAAATAATTAAAATTTCACATTATATTATATAAGTTAACATTATATATCACATATATATACAGCATATAACATAAAAGTTTACATAACATATTATATATATATATATATATATGTTAGTACTAAAGGCTATTCTAGCTAAAATAAAGCTAAAGATATGACTGTCTTGTTTTTTTTTCTTTTTTTGGTTTTTGGGCCACACCCAGTGACACTCAGGGGTTACTCCTGGGTATGCACTCAGAAGTTACAGCTGGCTTGGGAGGGCCATATGGGAAGTTGGGTGATCTAACTGTGGTCCGTCCTAGGTCAGCACATGCAAGGCAAATGCCCTACTGCTTGTGCTACTGCTCCAGCCCTAGATATGACTGTCTTAAAGTGAATGTGTTAAAGGATATGAAAGTATATATCAAAGTTAAAATGTCACACTCTAAACTTATAAAAAGTAAATATGTAAGCCATTTAAAGTATTCATTACACCAGTATTTGACTTTGATTTTATATTAGCATAGTATTAGAACATAGTTCCATATTTTTGAATCAAAAATGTATCTTTATTTTTAAATATGCCCATGTATTTGATTACTTATTATGCAAGAATATAAAAGATGTTACTAAATGTGATTTTCCAAGTCAGAAAATAAAAATGTTATTTTTTACCTTTTACTGGAACATTACATCTTAAAAGACAAGAATCATCATATGAAAAGTTTGAGTACTCTAGAAATCCATCATGTAAAAAATTTAAAGTCAAAGAAGATGGTTATATAACTGTTCTATTGTATGATTTATCTTTTGCCAAGCTTGGGTCATCCCAAGCCTTGTGCATACTGAAAAATAAAATATTCTCCAGGTCATTCCAAACACTTTAGCCACTTGAACTACTCCCTGCTGATATGTTTTTTGTTTTTTTTTGAAGAGAACTCATCTACTTTGACAAAGATAATCATCTTCAGTATGCTTTATTTAAAATGTTTATGCATAGACTCAAGAGTAAATAAAATGGGCCAATATTTAAAAAATTTTATATATAAGTATATATATTTATATATATATATATTTAAAAAAAGATATTGTGTATGTAAACATTTCAATGGGATTATTATGTTACTGAGCCTACCCTGATCGGTGACTGTGCCCTACCCTAGGGTGTGACCTGGCATTCTGCTCCCACCATTGGGTGGTACTTGATCCCGCTATTGGTTCTGGGGGATAAAAACAAGGGTCTGTGGAAGGCGAGGGCTTTTTTCCTGGGGTTGATTCTGGGGCCTTTTGACTTCAGCCTCTTCCACGGAATAAATGCTGTTTTCTTCAAAAGCCTGACTGCCTGTTAGCTTTCTTCCCGCCGCACTCACCTCAGAACCACTGGCTAAACAGGGTAACAGACGCTTGGTCAGAGCTGGAAGAGAAAGTCTCATCCTCCATCCCTCCATCAGTCAATTCCATCAAGGGCAGTATTGCAACAGAAGAAAGGAAAGAAAAAGAAGAAAAACATTTTAAAAAGACAAAAAATAGATAAAACAGAAACAAAAACCAACAAAACAAAACAACAACAACAACAACAAAAACCAATCCAAAAAACTGAAACGAGCTACTATAAAAAAAAGTAGCACAGCAATAAAAACAAGCAAACAATAACCATGAGAACAGAATTAAAAGAAAAAGTAGAAAAAAGAAAAAACTAATAAGTTGTGCTTTTTTTTTTTTTTTTTTTTTTTTTTTTTTTTGCATAGGCACAGTAAATACTGGGAAGATTAGAAAGGGAATTCCCTTGGCCTAAGAGATACAGGATTTCTCCTTCCTTGAAGCAAACTGTCATGAAATAACTACAGGCTTCATACATGCTCTTTTTTTTTTTTTTTTTTTTTACACCCTCTAGTCTTTTTATGGTGACAGGAAAATTTCCACTCAGTTGTGGATGACAAAATTAGGTCTCTCTAACTAGAGATCTTGATACTTGCACAGGTCATAGGATAAAGACTAAGATAGAGTCTTTCATTATGTTTCCAGAAATTCTGTTCAGTCCCAGTTGTCACACCTCTGCAATTAGAGATCTTGGTTATTGTACAGATCGTAGGCCAAAGCCTAGGCTAGAATCTTTATTATTGAGCCCAGGATAAGTTATGCCCAGTCATGATTGTCAAAGTCAGTCTTCTGTAATTAGTGTTAAAAATTTTTGCACTGATCAAAGGATGACATGTTTTCTGATTTCATTTTACCATTAGGTGATGAGATAGGACAACCTGCTCTTAGCAATATCCTTTTGTCAGGATGTCATATCAAAACTGGCTCAAGATGATGCTAGAGCAGTATTAGGAATTTCCCAGGGTGAGTGTTCCTGGTGCTGTTGCAGGAAGCTGTGTCCGTTCTATGTCTGGGATCTAGGGTTCAGGATTGGACGTTTGCTGTCTGATTATATGGAGTCAGGATTGGATGGTTGCTGTCTGATTCCATGGAGTCTAGATTGGGTCCACATGACACATATTCAGAGTGGGAGGTGCCCCTGTATTCTAAAATGAACTGGGTGTTATATCTAGTAGATAAGAGCTTGTTTCTATACATAAAATTTTCCCCTTTTTTAGTATGACTTTGCAAAAAGGAATGGTGCCATATTATATTGCTGGTGCATTTTGGGGGTGAGAATGTCAGGCTACACTCTATTGTACCCTAGTTTTGACCTGAGCTTTTATCTTAGGCAAGACTTTTCCTTGTAGGTTTTTTTTTTACCAAGCAGAACTGAAACAAGTGAAGTTAAAGAGAAATATCTCTATCTATCTATCTATCTATCTATCTATCTATCTATCTATCTATCTATCTATGTATCTATCTATCTATCTATCTATCTATCTATCATCTATCTATCTATCTATGTATCTATCATCTATCTATCTATCTATCATCTATCTATCTATCTATCTATCTCTCTCTATCTAAATTAAAGAAGTAATTAAAGAAAAAAGTGATGTAAGAGACAACCTTACATTTGGGAATAAACAGACTAAGAGGTAGTATAATAGAGGTATTAAACACATAAAGAAAATATTAGCTTCCCCATTAAGTCTTTTGAGATATTCTTGTGGAGGGTGAAATCCAGGGCACATTTCCATTACACACTCTGGTCTTGTTGAGTGTGATAAGTGATTTGCAGCAGAAAGGGATCGGGTAGAATTCTTGCTCTCGGGGTCCATCTGGGTCAGAGTCCTTTCTCTTGCCACAGTCCACATTTGGGTGGGGAATTGAGAAGGAGAGCCACAAAGCATGAATCAGCAGGAGATTCTGGTTGTAGTGTCTTGCCAGGGTATGAGATGTGAGGCTGAAAGGATGTCCTTTCACTTTGGGAGCTGGGCCACGGCTTATTGGGACAGGAGTTCGGTCTCTACTAATGAGTTAAGAATTGAGTGTAAACAGCGGCGCTTGCCTTGCAAGCAGCTGATCCAGGACCAAAGGTGGTTGGTTTGAATCCCGGTGTCCCATATGGTCCCCCGTGCCTGCCAGGAGCTATTTCTGAGCAAATAGCCAGGAGTAACCTCTGAGTAATGCCGGGTGTGACCCAAAAACCAAAAAAAAAAAGAATTGAGTGTAAAGAGCATTAAATAAGGAGGGATACGGCATCGGGATTGGGGGTGAATGGATAGAAGGATTTCTGAAGGGGGGAGGAGGGATAGTATATAGGAGGGGCTATATGCACTTTAGGCATAGATTGTTTACAATTTAAGTTTGGCATTCAGAGAAGAGTTCTCTGTATACTCATGCCCACATAAAGGCATAAATTAGTGATCTATTATGTTCTTGATAGAGATCTGGCACTCATACGATGGGGCTGAGCTCTTAAGAAATGGTTGAATTAGAGAAAGAAATACACTGACAACTATCATAACAATGTGAATGAATGAGGGAAGTAGAAAGCCTGTCTCGAGTACAGGCGGGGGGGGGGGGTGGGGAGGAGGGAGATTTGGGACATTGGTGGTGGGAATGTTGCACTGGTGAAGGGGGGTGTTCTTTACATGACCGAAACTCAACTACAATCATATTTGTAATCAAGGTGTTTAAATAAAGATATTAATAAAAATGGTTGAATTAAAATAATTAGCTTAGATATCGCTTAGGAGAGAGAGGAAGGGAGGAAAAAAGATGAGAAAAGAGAAAAGAAAAATAAACAAGTACAGTAAAAATAAATTTTAAAAATTGGGCTGATGCTTCAGAGTTAGAAGTTTTTCCCAATTTATAGGTATTTCATCACTGAGGGATGTGCCTTGCTAAAGGAAGGTTATGGGGTTAGATAATGGCAGGGACACTTTAGGATACACATAGTTTTCATGTCTCAAGTACTAATCTATGTGGTAGTGAGGCCTATAAGAGGTGGCTACCCTATGTAGCATAGTCTGTTGCATCTTATGTATTGAAGTTCCTTTCCTATAGAGAAACTAACAGTGTGGTTTTTATTTAACATAGATTGAATTGATGATGATGATAAGGAGAAGAAGAAGAAGGAGGAGGAGGAGGAGGAGGAAGAGGAGGAGAAGGAGAAGAAGGAGAAGAAGGAGAAGAAGAAGAAGAGAAGAAGAAGAAGAAGAAGAAGAAGAAGAAGAAGAAGAAGAAGAAGAAGAAGAAGAAGAAGAAGAAGAAGAAGAAGAAGAAGAAGGAGAAGAAGGAGAAGAAGGAGGAGGAGGAGAAGAAGAAGAAGGAGGAGGAGGAGAAGAAGAATTAGAAGAAAAAGAAGGAGAAGAAGAAGAGAAGAAGAAGAAGAAGAAGAAGAAGAAGAAGAAGAAGAAGAAGGAGGAGGAGGAGGAGGAGGAGGAGGAGGAGGAGAAGAAGAAGAAGAAGAAGAAGAAGAAGAAGAAGAAGAAGAAGAAGAAGAAGAAGAAGAAGAAGAAGAAGAAGAAGAAGAAGAAGAAGAAGAAGAAGAAGAAGAAGAAGAAAGAAGGAAAGAAGTAGGGATAAGAGAGAGAGAGAAAGGAAATGGTAATTTGCCAAAACATGTTCGATGAGTAGGTTCTTTAACATAAGTCTGTGGTTCACAGTAGACTATTTCAGTGGTGTGAATGATCATATGCTTTAGGTCCTAGTAGAGGACATAAATCAAAGGAAAAGGGTAAATTGGAGTAGTTTATCAAGACACTATCACATGCAAACTCTATATGGTATCTGCCTAGTATGATGAACACTAAGGTATAAAATTTGGGTGTCCACCCTTTGTATCCAAAAACCACTGTGGATAAAGAAGCTGAAGGGTTATTTTATACCTGTTAAGATAAAGTCATTAAAACATATTGTTAGTAATCACTGCAACTGAAATCTCTGGCTTCCAAACATATTCTTCACCTGGTTCTCTACTTTAATAAAAAACTTAAAGACTAAATTCTATATTAAACTCCACAGTTTATCATGTACTTAATTGAAGCTAATTTTTGTGATAACATTATAGGAATTTAAAATTTCTACATATTTCAATAAATTTGCTAAAGTTTATTAAATGAAATTTAAAGAAAGTATTCTTTAATTTTATATATACATTTTTTATAGATGGACTTTCAATTGCTATAGGGAGGTTTAACTTCATTATTGTAACTTAATTTTACTAAATCAAGACATTTTCTGACTGCTCAGTATGAGTCACCATGTGTCAGATGTAGAGCCAGTAATTCTTTATAGGTCCATGAGATCATTTATGAAAGGAAACTATTGTTTATAAATTAATAATGTAATATGTTTCAGCATTCACTTCACAATTATTGTTTAATTTCAGATAAATAAATGTCAAAATTTTACCCATATTTAAAGTTCTTTTGAATTTAAGTTTTTCTATTAATATTTTTATTTTCATAGAGAGCAGACCTATCCATGATTTTTATATTTTACTGTACTGCACATAATCATCAACATATTATTTACCTACATATTGACTCCCATTTATAGCTAAAAAGTTTGATTTTTTTTGTTTTGTTTTTTCGACCACACCTGTTGATGCTCAGGGGTTACTCCTGGCTTTGCGCTCAGAAATGGCTCCTGGGTTGGGGGACCATATGAGACCTCATCAAACTGTGGTCTGTCCTAGGCTAGTATGTGCAACACAGATGCCTTATTGCTGGCACCACTGCTCTGGTCCCCACTTGAATTTCTGATTTAAAATGGATTAGTAAGTGAGCTCAAATTTCTGAAGTATTATGGATGGCATGCATGAGGCCTCCAAACCATACCACATGCCTTAAAAATACAACCTAGTGTGTACATGTCAGCCTCCAGCACCTCAGTTCCAAAGTACCACTGTTTCATCATACATAGTACTAATCTATTAAGACTGTTGAGTTTTCATCACCAATCAGAACCAAACTGTTAGGTTTGTATCACCAAGTATAACTAAAAGTGGCCCCAGGGCTCCTATGTAATGTTTTGAATTGTTCCTCCATGCACAAAAAAGTAGCATAAACATTTTTTTTTAGAAAAAAGTGAGTTATATAAATGATAAGAAATTCTGAATTTTCCCCAACATGAAAATTATATATAAAATATTGTGGACAAAAATTCTCATAATTCACAGAGGAGCAACTATATAGTGAGATCCCTTCAGTATAAACACAAGCAAAATAATTTATGAATGTTTGTACAATATAAAAAGGTAAATTTTAGAGTGAAAAGAATTAAATGTAAGTATATAGAATGGTTTATATTTGTGACATGTTGTATTTTTTATGAGACACTAGTCTATTATATCTGCTGTTATAAGAACAATTTTGTATTAAAATTTAGAGATGTATATATGAAACTCTCCTATGAATAACTTTGTAATAATTGTGACTAAATAATTAAAAATTAAAATGAAAAATATAGACATGTAGGATTTTCAAATTAAATCAAAGTGTTTTATCTATTTAACATGTATGAAATTAGCCCACCAAATATTTAGTATGTCAGACTGAAGTGATATTAAAGTATATTTCAGATTTATTGCTATAAATTAAAATTTAAATAAAAAGAATTCTATTAAAAACAAAAATGTTTCTTAATTCATGACCTTTTTCAAGATAACATTAAATGTCATATACATTATACAGTTCACCTTTCTGCTAAAATGTGATTTAATTCTTATTTATAGCTAATTCAATAATAGATGATCACTCTGCATTTTCAAAGTACTTTCTATGTCTATGATATGACAAAATACATTTGTCCTCAGTGATATCAAATTAATAAAGCCAACTGAGAATTTTGAGAAAAAAATTAATTGTTCAATATTCTTTTTCTTAAAGAATAAATTTTCCCTAAAATTTCTGTATCAATATCCTTTAATTTATATTGGAGAACAAAATCTCAAATGTTTAACTAACAGAAGAGAAAAAGGTTCACAAACTTTTTTGAATTCTCTGATATTTAGTTGGAAAACAAATGACAATAGTTGGGGCCGGCGTGGCGTGGTGGTGCTAGACTAGAGGTAAGGTGTCTGCCTTGCCAGCGCTAGCCTAGGACAGACGACGGTTCAATCCCTGGCATCCCATATGGTCCCCCAAGCCAGGAGCGATTTCTGAGAGCATAGCCAGGAGTAACCCCTGAGCGTCACCAGGTGTGGCCCAAAAACCATAAAAAAAAAAAAGAAAAAGAAACAAATGACAAGAGAATAAAAAAGTATCTAATGAGTATAGATTAAAGCAAAATAGAAGAAAATCTAACATAGTATAACAACTTAAATGAATATATTTTAAAGTGAGGATACACGGGAAGGGAAAATGGTTTAAGCAGCATTGATAAAGTATAAATAATTTTATTTGTATTAGTACTTTTGCTCTTTTGCATATTGTATTACTAATTATATGGAAGCATTATACCTTGCATGATAGTCAGAAGAAAATACTTATACTTTTTCTGTTTAAAGCAGAATTTGGAATTATGTTCTTTTACAAATTTATATATCTCTTATAGAGAATAAATTTTAAAGCACATTCTTGCCTTTAAAGAAACACATGTTATTGTGCCTATGCAGGGGGAAAAAGAAAAAAAAAGGGAAAAAAAGCACAAAATAATCATTTTTCCACATATATATTTATTTGTTGATTGATTTTTTTGACGTCCTTATTTTGGTTTAGATATTGAAGTTGATGTCTCCTTTTTATTTTATATTATTTTATCTTATCTTTCTCTTTCTTTTTGCACTCCGGCATGATTTGAATTCAAAACTGAGACTATTGTGTGGTGCTTCTCTTTATTGCTATAGGGCTCACTGGATATTTAATTTGACATTTATTTTTGTATTGTTATGGTTTTTCAATTACCTTTTTCAAGTCCTCTCTCAAACTGAGGTTGATAGCCACTAGAAGGACTCTGCTCATTTTCAGCACATTATTATTATTATTTATTATTATTATTATTATTATTATTATTATTATTATTTTGCTTAATCTTTACCCCATTCTATTGGTTTTCTTTCCCTCAAACAAAACCACATAACTCGATTTATGTAGCTTAGCCTCTCAAATAGAGGGAGAAACAAGGAAGGGCACCAGGACCAAACAGATGTATGGTCACTGATAGTAAGCTAGACAAAGAGGGGACCACCTACTCTAGCAGCCCGGGGGGTGAGGGTGGGGGATATGGGTTGCAGAAAGGGAACGGGGATGGGGATAGGACAAATTTGGTGATGGGTATTCCCGATTCAATGTTAATATGTACCTAAAATACTAATGTGAAAAATATGTAAGGCACTATGATCAAAATAAAAATAAAAAAAGAAAAAAGAAACACATGATAAGTGATAGAGTTAAATTATAACAAATGTTCTGAAAGATTTGTTCAAAATGTTGTGCTTATACTTTAATATAGATCCAAGATTCTTAAACAGAAATAAATATTTTTACCAATATAATTTTATACTTTATATACAAGGTATTTTTTATGTCTCGAAAAAACTACTTTTCTCATTTATATGATATTTAAAATAGATGTTACTTTTTCTACCTGCTAACTGCAACATATAATTTGCTAGTGTACTTCTCTATTGTACATATTTTGATAAGAAATTCTCAAATATCTGTATGCAGTAGCTATTGATGGCACACCCAGAAGCTCTACTGTCATTCTGGATAGATCCTTTTGACTTATCACTTGAAAGTAAGGTAGTTTGCTTGGATCAAATAAATACAGATGTGTAAAACTTATGGTGCAAATTAGAGGAGGGAAAAATAGTCGCAAACGAGCCAACTTTTTTTTTTTAATGCAAAATTGTCTTTTCAAAAGTCTCCCTGTGGAAACACGTCTTTCACTGAAGTTTTGTCTACGCTGGTAATCATTCTCTATGAGACTTGCCAACATGCACTGTCTATCCCCACTGGAAAGAAAGAAAATGGATGTTTTCCATCTGCAGAAAAATAGAGTCAAAACAAACGTATTTAAATTGGAAACATTTGTGGCTAAAAGAGCTGTTCTCCATGAAAACATCTGGTTGCACTTTTAAGTCATTGCCAAATAAACGCATGCTGGAAAATCTATTTTATGCCACACATGGTCACCCATGTAGATGTAGCCTAAAACTGTTTTTGTTTGAGGTCAACACCCTATTCTAGGAAGGAAAGTACAGCTTTGTGTGTGTGCAATGATTTTTTTATACGGTAGTTCTGGGATGGCCATAGAAGCTCAGACATGTCAATTTTTTATACAAGAAATGAAATATCATAGTGTTACATAGCTTTTTAATGTTATAAGCTTTCATAGAGATAATGCAGACTGAAAATATTATTATGAAGTAAATCAAGTATTTGTGTACAAAAATTGATATTTTTGAAATAAGGTTTTGGCCATTGTCATTTTCTTATTTCATTAACTCAGATAGCCCGAAAAGTTTTAAGGATATAGAAGTTTAATCTACTTGATTAATCAGGCTTATTATTTAGGGTAATATCCACATATCAATATCTCACCTTATGGAGATTTTTTTGTTGACATTGTTGATGTATTGCAGTAAGTCAGAAATCCAGGGTCCAATTTAGTTTTGTAGTTTTTCTATTAGTAGGATCCAAAATTAGCTGACACTTGTCTTGATCAGTGAGAGATTTACATGACCATGTAGGATATTTTATACACTGAATTTGAAACTGTGTGATGTACTTCCTTCTAATTCTCATATGCCACACCTGATGAAGATTTAAAAAGATAGATAATTATGCATCAGGAAGAACATAGAATTTTCAATTATTTCAGCTTATTAATTATTAATCAGTTTTTCAAATGTTAAAATATATATAATTATATACAATAAGATATCAAATGAGAATGATTTTAACTATCCTATAAATGACAAGGACTGCCTACCTGTTTTAAAGAATGGGAGAGTCAAAGAGGTAATTTAAAAACTGACATGATTTAAAGTTTGACACCTGACACTGCATAAGACACCTACTGTATTTTCTGGGTGGATCCTCTGTACCATTTTGTTGTATTTAAGAAAAATAAGAACTTTTAAGACATGAAAGCATATATCTGAGATGTAAAATTTATACTGTGATTTTCTATAAAATTGGGTGTCCCCCAATTTTAGGAACTTTTAGGATTATATTCAGGACTAGGTTTAATTTTAACTACTTATTACCTACTAAGAATTGTGTCTGTTATTGAGAATCACATTGGTAATCCAAGATTAACACAAGATAAGTGTATACATTTTGTTTTGTTTTATTTGGGGACAATATCCAGTTGTTTGGGGGGGTCACTCTAGTCTAGAGTGATGCTCAGTCGTTTCTGCTCTACCTGCTAAGCACGTGATCACTCCTTTGAGATATAACCTTATATCAATGTTTTCACTTATTTTATAAATACATGGGAAAACCCATAGGAAAACAAAGATCCAAACAGAGATAGGTCCCAATATTTATATGTTATAAATTAAATTGAAAAAACAGTAGGCATCTGTGTAAAATAGCTAAAATATACAAGAGAACAAAAGAAAGATAAAAACAACTTCAATATCTGCTTGTATAGCATTTTCTCAGACTTAACTCATCATCTATGGTGGTTAGAATGAATGTTCTTTCCTTGTGGTGCCAAGAAGGAATCCTTCACATGGAAGTTTTATTACTGTCTTTAGAAAGAATAAACTAAAATAGGGAGAGTGCCTTTCATGTTTCTACAGTTTTTTTCAGGGAACTTAGTTCAAAATAGCTCTATTTTAAAATGCTTATATCAGTGTGGTTTATTTACACTTTAACATTGCTGCCATACTTTTTCTTGTCACTCAGAGACAGAGCAAGGTATCTTCTCCCCTTCTGCCTGCAGTTTCTCTCTGAAGTATTGTGGTACATATCTTAGATTATAATCAACATCTACACATGTTGGCAGGATTAAGTCCTTTGTTTTCAATCAAGCTAGTATACAAAATGTCATGTTTAATTTTGATTACAGATCTAAAGGATATATCTGAACAAGTATGACTATCTCCTGGTTTTCAGTTAGGAACATTCTAGGAACTTTTGCATCTTGACCAATCAAACAAGATTTCAGACTAGATCTTTGATTTAAGAAGCAGTCTCATTAGCAGATATCTCTATGGTTCCTTTTAAGATTCAAACAATATCTGAAATTCTTTTCATTTTCACATCTTTAATTATGTCTTAATTCTATCCTACCAAACCAAATCACTTATCTTTTATTGAGAATAGTAGTGTTTCTTAAAAAATGTCTAAGGCTGGAGTGCTCTAAAAAACTCATATAACCCTGGGTCTAATATATACATTAGCAATTAGTGATATATTCTAAATATAAGAATATTATCTGGGGATATATTTCACATAACAGAACATATGTTCAGCATATTCAAGGCTCTGACTTTCAGCCATAGTACACATAGCATCCTGAACGTGGAATGAAGCTGGGTGTTATTCTCCTGCCTCTGGGAAGCATTGGTCTGAGCTGGGCCAAGAGCTGATAGGTGTGATTCCTCTTTTAAAGAAGGAATAAGAATTAGGAACTGCATGTGACACATTAAGAGTGATAGGTACTATTTAATTTAAATTAGCAGTAGTGAATATTATGTACTACAAATATAAATTTACAAGAGATATTATGATTTAGAACTTTCTTTCATATCCATATTATTACTAATTGGCATTTTACTTTACAAATCACTGAAATTTAGATTTTTATTTAAAAGTGGTTTTCGGGCCAGACAATGGCACAAGTAGTAGGATGGACCTGGGTTCAATCCCTGGTGTCCCATATGGTCCCCCAAGCCAGAAGCAATTTTTGAGCACATAGCTAGGAGTAGTTCCTGAGCATCACAGGCTGTGGCTCAAAACCAAGCAAACAAATACAGGTTTTCTAGTTTGAAATACTAATAGGTTCTTTTGGTCAGAGAAATTGAATTTAACAGTAATTATAAATATGCTGGTTCAATAATCCTTTTAATTATTCATTCATTCACTTAATTTTAATTAAGATATTATTCCACTACTCAATAAACAATATGCATTATACTTTGTTTAAAAATAAAGATATCTCCTTTAAGGTGATCATAATTGATCTGGAGACATATAATAAGCAATTTACATTATTTTGAGCAGAGTTTAGACATTGTGCCCTGTAGTTGGCAGTTGTGTTTTGCAACAAAGAAACATTCTTTTGAAGAGTATTTAAGAATATAGCACCTGAAAAATTACAGACTGTGATGCCAAACTTAGAGAATACTATAATCAAAGCAAACTATGCATTTATTTTCAAATTTATTCACAAATAGAAAGAATGAAAATAAAATCATCTAGTGTAGTTGTAAATACGTGAAAATGTAGTGAAAATATGTGAGTGTTTTGAAATGTATATTATAAAAACTTATTAATGAAAATATAATTAAATTAATATACATAAAAGGTGGATAAATGTCATTATAGTTAATCTCCCCATGAGCCAAGATATATAATATGCATATCAAAATTTTAAAACTAATAAGTAACATGTTATTTAAATTTAAGGTAAATAAATAAGAGATTTGGGGATTTGAGGAAAATCAAAAAATTACCGGTATACCTATTAAGTGTTAAGTATTAAGGTTTTAAGTTTTCTTTTATATTAATCCAGGTATAAAATAACATTCTCAAAGAATGGAATAAAATGTCCAACACATGAATTCATAAACTTGGCTTTCTTACATACAACTCATACTGGAAGTAACTTTTTGGGGGGGGAGGTCACACAGCGCTCAGTGATCACTCCTGTTTCTGTACTCAGAAATTGCTCCTGGCAGGCTTGGGGGACCATATGGGATGCTGGGAATTGAACTCAGGTCTCCCCTGGGTTCACCATGTGCAAAGCAAGTGCCCTAGCACTGTGCTATCTCTTAGGCCACTCAAAGTAACTATTATGATTTCTTAAACTCTAAAGAGATTTTATTGTATTATGTTCTATTATGATCATAACCCTAATGGTATTTGTGTAGCAACAAATTAGCCAAGATATATTGACATATTCAGTTATTATATTTAAGTGTATTAACAAAGATATTTTAGAATAATCTCAAGAAGATTGGGTTATAATAGTTAACAGTGATTCATTAAGTTTGCATTACTCAGCCAAAAATATTTTCCAATTTAAAAAAATTATTTCATTAAAACTATTGTGATTTATCAAGTCCTTCATAGTTGATTTTAGACATACAATAAATCAGGGCCAATTCCACCAACAGTGTCAACCTCTCTCCACCAATTTTCCCAAAGTATATCCTATACTACCACCCTTTGCCCCATGGCTTGCCTGTATAATAGGCCCATTTTAAGTAGATTGTTATAGTTTGGGTCTCTTGATTCTATTGTTATTGACTTTGGATTGGATATTTGATTCTGTCCTTTTTTAAATCCACCAATGAACCTGAGACTGCTTGGCTATGGGCCCCATTCTTTCTTTTGTTAATCACTTCTTAATTTTTTTAGAAAAAAGAAGAAAGACAAGGTAAAACAAAGTAATTAGTCTCCCAAAATTCTATGAAAAAAGCTGGAGCCCCTATATGAAAGAAAAAGTGGTAGCAGGTTTTCTGCATAGATACAAAAGTTGGGGAAATATAAAGTAAAAACCTTTGGTCTAAAATCAGGATATCCCTATCCATGAAGCATCCTGCCATAAGACCTAACATAGGCTCTGGAAACACTAAATTTTCTAACTCCAAAGTCTTTCTTCATGGTCCCAGTAAAAGTTCTACTCAATCACGGTTGTCTGGTCAGGCTTCAGTAGAGATCTTTGTTTTTGCACAGATCTTATGTCAAAGGCAGGATGTCATGAAGTGTGTCCCGGTTTTATCTCACTATTAGGTGGTTAGGCAAAGAAACCTTCCCTGAAAGCAAGTTGTTTCTGTTTCCAAATCATCAGGTTGTCATAAGAACCCAATCTGGAGCAAGTTGGTGCCAGGGCAGCATTAAAGCCTTTCGCAGTAGACATTTGATTCCTGGTGTTAGAGCAGAAAACTCTGCTGATTTCAAAGATTCTTTGGTGAATGACTGATGTCTGGTTGTCTGAAACCTAAGTCAAGTCACTATGACAAATGTTCAGGGTGAAGGGCCCCCTGCACAAATAAATTTAGGAGTTTCTATCCCTATTAGATAAGGACATCTTTCTATATGGAAGAATTCCCCCATTTTAATGTGCCTATAAAAAAGAAACAATGCCACATAATACTACTGGTGCAAAAAGGGGTAAATTAATAAACTAAATAATCCCTATAGCCTGGTTCTAATTTAAACTGAGAACCCGAGAGAAACTTACCTTTTAAATTTTCTACTAAACAAATCCAAAAAGGGATAGAGAAACTATATCAACATAATGCAATACAAAATAAGAGTTATATCTATTAAGGAAATGCACCTAAAACTGTACAAAGAAAATATACATATTCCCTTTAAGTCTTTTGAAACGTCTGGGGCGGATGGATAAAAAATTCTGAGCACAGCTTCAGTCTGCAATGTGGTCTTGTTTAGTCTGAAAAATGGCTTACAGCAGTCATGGATCAGGAAATGTCCTCGAGCTTATGCCTCTCAAAAGCCGAATCTGGTAGTGAGCAACTGTCAATGGGGAAGGGAGGTGGGAGAAAAGGGGTTACTGAGAGCAAATCATCATTAGCGGTTGTGGCAGCTTCTTCCTGTGCAGGAGGCAGGCTGGGAGGCTGTCCTTTCACTTTGGGAGCCAGCTGGCAGCGGGTTGGGGTGATGGGAAAGTTGTATTTCCTCAGTTAAGAACTGAAGGTAAAAATGATTAAAAAGAATAATTAAAAAAAAGAATAATTAACAAATTAGGGATTATAGAGAAAAAGGATAAAAAAGGATTTGTAAAGGGGGTAGAGAGATAGCACGGCAGCAGGACGTTTGCCTTGCATTCAGCCAATCCAGGACAGGCGGTGGTTCGAATCCAGGCATCCTGCATGGTCCCCCGAGCCAGCCAGGAGTGATTTATGAGCACAGAGCCAGGAGTAACCCCTGAACGCTGCTGGGTGTGACCCCTAACTCCCCACCAACAAAAAAACAAAGGAAGCATTTGTAAAGTGGTAAGTAAGTGAGGGAGAAAATGAAGGGTTATATGAACTGGGGGAAGGACCATGTACAGCATAAACATTATGTACACTACAGAAGAATATTAGACAGACATTAGACCCTCCCCCCACACAAACACACACATAAACAATGAAGATCTATCCATAGGTTGCATTTGAAAAACTGACCCACTTGAAATGGACCAGAGTGCTTAAAAATATAAAGCCAGCACGTAAAATGGAAAGGTTTTCCAACTCCTAGGTAAATCATCATTGGTGAAGGTAAACTTTGCTTAAAAAATAGTCTTCCTGGGTTAGATTGTGCATGAAACATTCTTAAACAATCATAATATTTAAGTCAAAAATACTAAGCAATATGTTAATAAGCATTGTAAAAGTAGTCTATGCTATGAAGTTTTTATTGTCTAACAGGTCTTGAGCATCCAGGTTCCTTTTTTGAAAGCAAACTGAAAACATTGACATAATTGTAAACTATTTTGAATTGAAATTATAAAAACATATTCAATGAATAAGACAATAGCAAGAGTATATGGTATGCAGTTATGTATTCCAATTACAACTGTGGACATAAACATTAGAACATATTATTGAGCATAATTAAATTGATAATGAACAAATTAGAATATTTGTCAAGACATAATAGTAATGAGCACTGTATTTGGAGTTTAATATAACACAATACTGTAATCAAAACTAGGGTTTCCAAACTATATCTCCAAGAATCACTGTGAACAAAAAATTAAAAATTTTTGTAGTCAGATTAAAATTAAGACACTACAATATTCCTATGGTGAGCATTGCAGTGGGAGTCAATGGCTTCCAAACATATTCTGCATTTGTTTCTGTGTTTATAAGCAGTAAAACATTATTTTAGATTTTTTTTTAATTTTTTTTCCTTTTTTTTTAAAATTTTTATTTTGATCATAGTGGCTTACATATTGTTGACAATAATATTTAGGTACATATTTACATAAAATCAGGGGGGATTCCCATCACCAAATTGTCCTCCCTACACCTCCGTTTCTGTCCTACCTCCCATTTCCTTTTCCCTCACCCCAGGGCGGCTAGAATATGTGGTCCCCTCTGTATCCAACCCACTACTTAGTAGTCTTGCACCTGTTTGGTCTCGATTCCTCCCTTATTTCCCCCTCTAACTGGAGGCAGGACTAGCTAGTTCAAGATGCATGGTTTTGTTTGAAAAAGAGAAAAGTGATAAACTGGGGTAAGAGTCTAATACCCCGAAAATGGGCGGAGTCCTTCTAAAGGCTCTTATCATCAATTTGGGAGATGGAGAAAAAGAAGGTGAAACACTCCATTAGTACCAAAAGAAGTATCAAATATCCAGTGAGGGCTCCAGCTATATCGATAAGCACTTCAAAGAACAGACAAAACAAACAAACCAACAAAAACAAAAACAAAAACAAAAACAGACAAACAAAAATCACGCCATGGTCTTGAATTGAGAAACATGGCATAGCACATAACGAAAGAGAAGAAAGGAAGAGAGAAAAAAAAGTAAGTATAATTGGGGACAACACTTTCAATAATCGCACCCAAACAGAGAAATCGACCAAAATAGATAGGTAAATCAAAAATAATAATAACAATAATAAATAAAGGTAATATATATATATTTATATAAAAAATAACCAAGGTTTTGTGCTTTTTTTGTATTTGTTTTTTTCCCTCCTGCCCTGGCACAGTAAATATTGGGGTCATTCGAAAAGGAATTCACTTGGCCTAAGTGATATGGGGTTTCTCCGTCCTTGGAGCATACTGTCATGGATTCAACTCTAGACTTTGTTCAGGATCAGGGTCCTTTACTTTTCCGGTGGTGTTTTGTTTTTGTTTTTGTTTTTGTTTTTGTTTTGGTGTGTGGAAGACTTCTGCTCTATGTTTAGAGGTCTCAGTATCTGCACAGATCCTGAGGTGGGACTTATGATGAAGTCAGTCTTTGTGGTTCTAGAGGTTCTGTTACCTCAGTGTAATTTTAATCCATTTTCTGTGGTTGATGATCTTGGTCTTTGCACTGAACCTAGGGTGGCACCTAGGATAGCGTCTTTCTTTGTGCTTCCAAAAGCCCCATTCCGTTACCATTGTCTCTGCCAGACCATTGGGACTGGGGATCATGATTATTGTGCAGGTCATATTTCAAACCCTAAACTAGGGCTCTTTTATTGGTCCCAAGATGTATACAGTCTGGTCGTGGTTCTAGCAGCCAGTCATCTGCAAATCCCGATCTTGGTTTTTGGACCTACCAAAGGGTGCCAAGACTTCTGGTTTTGTCTTGTCGTTAGTTGGTAAGGTAGGCTAATCTGCTCTAAGGTCAAGATGTTCGCATTTTCCTCGTTGTCAGGATATCATGTTAGAGCTGGGCCTTGTTGTTGGTCCATACGTATCAAGGCTGTCCCGGATGGAGTTTGTTTCCTGCAGCTGTTGTGAAGAGCTGTGCCGTTTCTATGTCGGGGATCAAGGGTTCAAGGCTGGATGAATGGTATCTAATCACCTGAGGTCTAAGTTGATTCCACATGACATATTTTCAAGGCAGGAGATATCCCCATATTGTAAACAACTATGAGTTCCTATCTCTAGTAGATAGCTCTTTTTTTATAAGTAAGATTTCCCCTTTACTTAGTGTGCCTTTGCAGGGGGAAGTGGTGCTACATTATAATGTCTGTGTATTTGTGGGTGGACTAATGAGATAACCGAAAGAGGTCACATACCCAAAAACGAGGAGAAAAAAAAAGAAAAGAAAAAAAAGGGAATTAAAAATGTATGTGCTCACAAATATATATGTAGGACAATCATTTAAAAAAGATAAAAAAAAAAAGATAAAATGAGTTAGCGAAGTTTTTAAGGGACCAAAGTGGTGCAGAGGACTACCTTACATTTGGGGGAGAGCAGGTAAAAAGGTGGTGTATTACAGGTTTTATGCCTATGTTGGATGTACAGTTTTTCCCATTGTCTTTTGGGTTTTTCTTGTGGTGTGTGGGTTCCCAGGCATCTTCCTAACCCACCCCCAGACCTTCTTCAGATTGGTAAAAATTTGCAGCAGGGAGGTCTTGGAAGAGTTCTTGCCTTGGGGATACTTTTGGACCTAGGCCCGGTTTCAAGGAACAGTCCGCGTTAGGGGGAGTTGGTAGGGAGGCCCTCACAGCATGAGTTCACAGGGGAGTTGGCTGTCTTTTCTTGCAGGAGACGAGGTGTGGGTTTATCTGGGTGTCCCCTCGCCTGGGTGCTGGGTACTGGTTCGCTGGGTAGGAGGCCGATCTTGATGCCTAATAGAATAAGGACTGAGGGTGAAGATTTTTTTTTTTGGGTCACACCCGGCGGTGCTCAGGGGTTACTCCTGGCAGTCTGCTCAGAAATAGCTCCTGGCAGGCACGGGGGACCATATGGGACACCGGGATTCGAACAAACCACCTTTGGTCCTGGATTGGCTGCTTGCAAGGCAAACGCCGCTGTGCTATCTCTCCGGGCCCGAGGGTGAAGAGTTTTAATATGGTGGGAGATCTGGATGGGAATGAGGGGTGAAGGGATAGTTGGATTTCCGGAGGGGAGAAAGGGGAAGGTATATGGGAAGGGTATGAAGGGAGAGAAAAGAGAAAATACCTTAGAGAGAAAAGGGGAAGAGAAAGGTAAAAAAGTAATGAGCAGAATAGAAAAAAAAAAAGAATTAGTGAGAAGAGAGGAGAGAATAGCAAAGGAATGCTTGTTTGATTGAAAGTGTTCGAAGAATAGAGCCTGTAGTTTAATTCTGTACATCTCAGGTACTGCTTCGGTGGTCTGACTGGTCACGTGCTTCAATTCCTAAATGAAGGTATTATCTAGAGATAAAGTGTATGTTAAAGAGTTTTCTCGTGGCCATCTCATAGTGCAAGCAAGGTATGGTATCTCGTGTGGTATCCCGAGTTGCCACCTTAGTTTGTCCACCCTTTGTATCCAAGGGCGCCTGTGGACAGAAAAGCTGAGAGGTTATTTAAGATATAGTAAGATAAAGGCATTAAAAGGTAGTGTTATGGTATGTTGCCATTGCAGTCCGTGATTTCCCTTGGTGTTCTATACTTGTGTTCCTGTATACGAACTCTAAGTGATTATTGTGGGCCTTTGTTGTAGAAGTCTGATTACATACCTGTTCTCTCTATGCTGCTGTTTCTGTTGTTGTTGTTTTCTTTGTGATATAATGTGTAGTCAAGAGTTTGCATTGTTCCTTTTTCATGTATTTTGGACACTGCTCCCACGTATGTGTTGACTATTACAATGTTCGGAGTTTCTACCCTGTTAAACCCTGTTATTTGATTGTTAGGTATTAGTTGTGTATAAAATATGTGTTCTAGGTGTTTCAGAATAGTGCTACCATTCTGTGTTTTTCTTTTGTCTTCTGACTTACTTCGTTTAACATAACATGATCTAGGTCCATCCACGTTGCTGCAAAGTCTGTGATTGTATCATTTCTGACTGCCATGTAATATTCCATTGTATATATGTACCACATCTTAATGATCCATTCATCTGTTGTTGGACATCGAGGTTGGTTCCAAGATTTGGCTATTATACTGAGTGCTGCAATAAATAGTGGGGTGCATACGTATTTTGGAATGAATGTCCTTCCATCTTGGGGGTATATGCCTAGGAGAGCAATTGCTGGGTCAAATGGCAGCTCAATTCTAAGTTCTTTGAGCACTCTCCAGACTTTTCTCCATAGATGTTGGACTAGGGGGCATTTCCACCAGCAGTGGATGAGAGTTCCTTTCATACCGCATCCTCACCAACAAAGGTTGTTTCCATTATTTTTGATGTGAGCCAACCTCACTGGTGTGAGGTGGTATCTCATTGTTGTCTTGATTTGGATCTCCCTGATGATGAGTGAAGTTGAGCATGTTTTCATGTGTTTGTTGGCCATCCTTCTGTCTTCCTCAGAGAAGTGTCTATTCATTTCATCTCCCCATTTTTTTATGGCTTTATTTGGTTTTGAGGGGCTCAGCTTTCTGAGTGCTTTGTATGTTCTAAATATCAGCCCTTTATCTGATATATCAAGTGAAAAATTTTTTCCCATTCTGTTAGCTGTCTTCTTGCATTAAGTAGGGTTTCTTTTGCCATGCAGAAGCTTTTTAGTTTGATGTAGTCCCATTTGTTTATATTTGATGCTAACGTTCTTGCCATTGGTGCTCCATTCTCAAAGACCCTTTTGATATATAGGTCTTCGGTGTTCTGCCTATTTTATTCTCAATAAACTTTATAGATTCAGGTCTGATTTCAAGGTCTTTGATCCATTTTGAGTTGACTTTTGTATAAGGAGTGAGATATGGGTCGATTTTCACTTTGGTACATGTGGTCTTCCAGTTGTACCAACACCATTTGTTGAATAGGTTTTCTTTGTTCCATTTCAGGTTCTTGCCTCTTTTATCAAATATTAGTTGGCTGTATATCTGGGGGTTTATGTCTGGGAATTCTGTTCTGATCCACTGGTCTGAGGTCCTGTCTCTGTTCCAGTACCATGCTGTTTTAATTACTATGGCTTTATAGTATAGTTTCAAGTTAGGTAAGGAGATGCCTCCCAGCTTCTTGTTTATTAGTATGTGTTTGGCTATCCTGAGTCTTTTGTGGTTCCAGATGAATTTTGTGATTGACTGTTCTGTTTCTTTAAAGAATTGTGTCTGGATTTGGATAGGGATTGCATTAAATCTATATAGAAGTTTGGGTAAGATAGTCATTTTGACTATGTTAATTCTACCTATCCATGAGCATGGAATGTTCTTCCATTTCTTTAGATCGTCTTCAATTTCTTTCTGAAGTGTTTTGAAGTTTCCCTGGTATAGGTCTTTCACTTCTCTTTAAGGTTGATTCCTAGATACTTGATATTTTTTGGTACTATCTTAAATGGGATTGTATTTTTAATCTCTCTCTCCTCAACTTCATTGTTTGTATATAGAAACGCTACTGTCTTTTGTGTATTGACTTTGTATCCAGCCACTTTGCTGTATTGGTTGATTGTTTCTAGGAGTTTTACTGTGGACTCTTTAGGGTTTTTGATGTATATCATCATATCGTCGGCAAATAGAGCTAGCTTTTGTTCCTCTTTCCTTACTTGAATTCCTTTGATTCCCTTCTCTTGTCAGATTGCTATAGCTAGGACTTCTAAGGTTATATTGAATATGAGTGGAGAGAGTGGACAGCCTTGCCTGGTTCCTGACCTTAGTGGGAATGCTTCTAGTTTCTTGCCATTAAGTATAATGTTGGCTGTAGGCTTTTCATAAATAGCTGTAACTATCTTAAGGAAGGTGCCTTCTAACCCTATTTTGTTGAGTGTCTTTAACATGAAAGGATGTTGGATTTTGTCAAACGCCTTCTCGGCATCGATTGATATGATCATGTGGTTTTTGTCTTTCATGTTGTTGATGTGATGTATTATGTTTATTGATTTGCGTATGTTGAACCAACCTTGCATTCCTGGTATGAATCCCACGTGATCGTAATGTATGATCTTTTTGATGAAGTGTTGGATTCGGTTTGCTAAGATTTTGTTGAGTATCTTTGCATCTATGTTCATTAGTGAGATTGGTCTGTAGTTTTCTTTTTTGGTGGTGTCTTTGCCTTCTTTGGGAATGAGTGTGATATTAGCCTCATAAAAGGAGTTGGGGAGGATTCCTGTTTTTTCTATGGTTTGGAAAAGCCTATGGAACAGTGGTATTAAGTCTTCTTGAAATGTTTGATAGATTCACCTATAAATCCATCTGGGCCTGGGCATTTGATCTTAGGGAGTTTTTTAATTAAATCTTCAATTTCTTCTGAAGTGATTGGTCTCTTTAGACTTTCTAGATATTCCTTTTCCAGTCTTGGAAGAGGGTGTTTGTCCAAGAATCTGTTGATTTCTACTGGGTTCTCTAGCCTAGTTGAGTATAGTTGTTCATAATATGATCTCATGATGTGTTGTATTTCTTGGGGTTCTGTTGTAATCTCTCCCCTTTCATTTGTGATCCTAGTGATTTGGGTGTTTTCCCTCTTTTTTTTGGTGAGTTTTGCCAATGGTTTGTCTATCTTGTTTATTTTTTCTAAAAACCAACTCCTGGTCTCATTGATTTCTTGTATTGTTTTCTTAGTTTCTATGTTGTTTATTTCTGCTCTGGTTTTTATTATTTCTTGCCTTCTGGTTGTGGTTGGATTTCTCTGTTGCTGTTGTTCCAACTCTTTGAGGTGATCTTTTAAACTGTTGGTTTTGTTATTTTCCTGTTTCTTGACATAGGCCTGTATTGCTATGAGTTTCCCCCTAATTACTGCTTTTGCTGTGTCCCATAAATTTTGACATGTTGTCTCTTCATTGTCATTTGTCTCAAGGAATCTTTTTATTTCTTCCTTGAGTTGTTCTTAGATCCAGCTGTTGTTAAGCAGCATGTTGTTTAATCTCCAGGTATTAGTTTTCCTCCATTGCTTCTTCTTGACATCAATTATAAGCTCTATTGCATAGTGATCTGAAAGGGTACTTCTAATGATCCTTACCTTTGTGGTCTTATATAAGTTGGCTTTGTATCCTAAGACATGGTCTATTCTGGAGAAGGTTCCATGTGGGTTTGAGAAAAATGTGTATTCTGCTTTCTGGGGATGGAGGGCTCTATAAAAGTCTATTAGCCCTAAATCTTCTAATTTTTCATTTAGAGCTCTTATTTCTTTGCTATTTTTCTGTTTGGAGGATCTGTCCAGTGGTGATAGTGGAGTATTGAGGTCCCCTACTATTATCACAATTCCCTTCAAGTGTTTTTCCAGGTTTGCGAGTAGTTGCCTCACATATTTTGGTGACTCTACATTAAGTGCATAGATATTGACTAGGGTTAGTGTTTCTTGATCTAATGTTCCCCTGATCAGTAAGTAGTGACCCTCTTTGTCTCTGATCACTTTCTTGAGGTTGAATACAATTTGGTATGATATAAGAATGGCTGTCCCAGCTCTTTTTTGTTTTCCATTGGCCTGAATAATTACTTTCCATCCTTTTATTCTAAGCCTGTGCTTATCCTGTAACTGTAGGTGTGTTTCTTGCAGACAGCAGAAGTCCGGTTTATTTTTCCTAACCCAGTTCTCTACTATGTGTCTTTTAATTGGAGAGTTTAGTCCGTTCACATTTAGGGAAATTATTGATAGAGAGGACTGTTGTGCAGTTGTATTGTGTTGAGTGGTTGTTGTTACAATCAGGGGTTTGGATTGTGTAATTCGTCTCTGAGTAAGTCGCTTAGGATCGGCTTAGTTTGCACAAATAGTTCAAGTTCGTTCATGTTTGAGAATGTTTTTAGTTTGCCCTCCCATATGAATGACAGTTTTGCTGGGTATTGGACCCTGGGTTGGAAATTTCTTTCATTCAGTCGTTTAAATATGTCATTCCACTGTCTTCTTGCTTGAATTATTTCAAATGGGAGATCTGGTTTGATTCTTATGTCCTTTCCTTTGTACTTGAGGTTTTTTTTCTCCCTTATTGCTTTCAGGAGTTCCTCTTTCTCTTTGTTTTTTGCCATTTGGATTATTATGTGTCTTGGTGTGGGTTTATTAGGGTCTATTTTATTAGGGACTCTCTTGACTTCTTGGATTTGTCCTGAATTGTCTTTCCAGAGGGTGGGAAAGTTCTCTGTTATTTTCTCCCTGACTACCTGTTCTTCCCCCTTCCCTATTTCCTCCCCTTCTGGTATACCCACAATTCTTAGATTGTTTCTTTTGTCCTTGTTCATTAGAGATTGGATTTTTCCTTCCAGTGCTTTGCCTTTTATTTCTTTGTTGGTTTCTTTATCATTTTTGATTGCAGTTTTCCTTCGAGTTCTTCGATGTGCTTCTCCAACTCTGTGTTTCTACTTGTAAGGCTTGCTACTTTGTCTTTTAAATCCTTCACTTCTTTTTGTATGGAATCTCTCATGTTCTTTGACATTTCTTCTTTAATTTGGCTGACTCGCTCGTCCATGGATTTCTTATACTTGGTTGCTAGGGTTTCTTTCATTTGTTTTAGTAATTCTTGCATTTCCTTCCTCATGACCGCTTTTAGGTCTTCTTCCCCTGGATCTGTGCGTTTTGGTGGACTTGGAAACTTGATAGGGTTTGTCATGGTGTCTCCAGTTATTAGGGATCTCCTTGATTTACGCATAATTCTTTGTATTTAATGGTGTGTTTTGGAGTGCTGTGGCTTCTAATTTTGGCCTGCTTTGGTCCCCTTCCTGAAGGTGTTTCTAGAGGGGCCTGTTGGGTGAGTTTGTTGAACCTAGCCCTTTCTCCTCCCCTTTGCTACCTAGAGATCAGCCTTCGTGCAGTGGGTCTTGTCCCTTTTCTGCTCCTTATTTCTGTCTGTGGTGCAGTTCCACTCCTGGCCACAATGGTTACTGGCACTGTTGAGCGTAGCTCTCAATCCACTCTCCTTTCTCTGGGATTCAATGGAGCTCCGCCCCCTCCAACCCTCCCTTGAATGAGTTCCCTCAGATCGACCCCGCAGGCTCTGTCCACGCCCTTGGGGAGTCCCTGGTCCACTCCAGGGTCCAGGGGGGTGGACTGCTCTAGGTCACCTGCGAGTCCAGATGGCTGGCCCTATCTCTCTATCTCCCCCGTCTATTCAGGTCGCTCAACTTTCCTTTCTAGGTGCCACCCTGGGGGGAGGGGCCTGCCCAAACGCCAAGCAACAAGACAGAAACTCACTTAGGCCTCTCCTGCCAGCACGAAGGGGTCTCTGGGGGGAGGGGCCGGCCCAAACGCCGAGCAAAAGGACAGAAACTCACTCACGCCTCTCCCGCCAGCACGCAGGGGTCTCTGGGGGGAGGGGCCTGCCCAAACGCCGAGCAACAGGACAGAAACTCACTCAGGCCTCTCCCGCCAGCACGCAGGGGTCTTATTTTAGATTTTTATAAAGAGCAGTTATTTAAATACCTGCTCAATCTAAACTGCTGTATTCATTGCTGCAGATCTCTTTGAAGTATAAAAAAGACTATAAACTGCTGGAGATTTTACAGACAAGATGAAGATTTCTTGATCTTCATGATCTCCAAATTTAAATCAACATTGTCTTTCTGCATTTTTACAATAGGTTATGCAATGACCCTTTTTCATCTTACCATAATAGTTCAAAAGAGAATAAGTTATATTCTTCAGGGTTACCCTTAGATGCCATAGTTTACTGTGACAAGTCAATTTTTTATTTTAATTTTATTGAAACAATTGTGATTTATAAAGTCCTTCAGAGTTGGTTTTTAGATCAAATGAAGAAGGGCCAATCCTACTACCAATGTCAACCTCTTTACACCAATATTCCCAAAATGCATACCATACCTACCATACCGCTTACCTCCCAAGCTGCCAATATAACAGGTCCATTATTAGTTTAGATTGCTATAATTTGGGTCTCTTTATATCATTGTTGTTGTCTTTGGTTTGAATATCTACTTCTGTCCCTGTATAACACTACCAAATGCATCTGCACCTGAGACTGCTTGGCTCCTACCTCCCATCCTTTCATATTTGTTTTCTACCTTTCCATTCAGTTTCTTTCCTTCTCCTCACTATACTTGGAAACAAAGGTATTTGGGACAGCTATAATTTAAAATATTGTGTTTCTTCGTGCTATTACTCTAAATACCACAATACAAGGTATACTTCTGAATTTATTCTTCTTCCGGTTTACATCATTTAACAAAATATAATTCAATCCATATTGCTGCAAATTACACATTTACATCATTCCTTACAGCTATGTAATATTCCATTTTATATATGTACCTTGACTTCACTATCCATTTATCTGTTTTGGACATTTGGTTGATTCCAAGTCTGAGCTATTGTGCTGAATGCTACAATGAATACTGGTGTGCATACCATCATTTTGGATGAATTTTTTCTGTCCTGGGAATAGATATCCAAAAGAGGAATTGCTGGAGCATATGGCAGCTCAATTTTGAGTTTACTAAGAGCACTCTATATGGTTTTTCCATTGGAGTTGGAACAGGTAGCATTCCCAGCAGCAATGAATGAGAGTCCCACACACCACATACCAGCCAACAGAGATTATTTTCAGTATCCTTTATATGTGCCATACTCACTGATGAAAGATGGTATACCATTGTAGTCTTGATTTGGATTGCCCTAATAATAAGTGACGATGAGTATATTTTCATATATTTGTGGTCATCTGTTGGTGTTCCTCACAGTAGTGTCTATTCATTTCCTCTCCCCATTTTTAAATATTTTTTTACCTTTTGTGGAGTTAACCTTGGTGAGTACTTTATATATCCTAGATATCAAATTTTTTTTAATAATTTTTATTGACCAATGAGCTTCTAGAAACAATAGATTTATATAGCAAGGTGGAAGGCTACAAAACTAACACACAAAAATTAATGGCCTTTTTGTATACCAATAATATTAGGGAAGAAATGGACATTAAGAAAACAACCCTATTCACATTAGTGCTACACAAACTCAAATACCTTGGAGTCAACTTGACCAAAGATATGAAGGTCCTATACAAAGAAGAGGACACACAGAAATGGAAACATATACCCTGCTCATGGATTGGCAGGATCAACATCATTAAAATGGCAATACTTCCAAAAGCATTGTACAGATTTAACATGATTCCTCTAAAGATACCCATGACATTCTTCTTTGAAGAATGCTTTAGGGAGTATTGCCATCCATGAGCAGGGTATATGTTTCCATTTCCTTGTGGATTGGCAGGATCAACATCACTAAAATGGCAATGCTCCCTAAAGCATTCTACAGATTTAATGTTCTAAAGATACCCATGACATTCTTCAAAGAAGAGGATCAAACACTTCTCAAATTCATTTGGAAGAATAAACACCCTTGAATAGCTAAAGCAATCCTTGGGGAAGGGAATATGAGAGGCATTACTTTTCCCAACTTTAAACTGTATTACAAAGCAATAGTTATCAAAATGGCATGGTATTGGGGTAGACAGACCCTCAGATCAGTGAAATAGGCTTGTAATCAGAGAATTTTCCCCAGACATACAATCTCCTAATTTTTGATAAAGGAGCAAGAAATCCTAAATGGAGCAAGGAAAACAAACCTCTTCAAAAAGTGGTGTTGGCCAACTGGTTAACCACTTGCAAAAAAGCAAACTCAGACCCCCAACTAACACCATGTAATAAAGTAAAATCCAAATGGATTAAAGACCTTGATGTCCGACCTGAAACCATAAGGTATATAGAACAACATGTAGGTAAAACACTCTATTACATTGAGACTAAAGGCATCTTTAAGGAGGAAAGATCATTCTCCAAACAAGTGGAAGGAGAGATAAACAGATTGGAATATATTAAGCTGAGATACTTCTGCACCTCAAAGGAAATAGTGCTCAGGATACAAGAGCCACCCACTGAATGGAAAAAACTATTCACCCAATACCCATCTGATAAGGGGCTAATATCTAAAATAAACAAGACACTGACAGGACTTTAAAAGAAAAAAAAACTAATCCTATCAAAAAAATGGGGAGAAGAAATGAGCAGTTTGTCAAAGAAAAAATACAAATGGCTAAAATGCACATGAAGAAATGCTCCATATCACTAATAATCAAAGATGCAAATCAAAACAACTATAAGGTACCATCTCACACCACAGTGATTGCCGCACATCACAAAGAATGAGAACAAGCAGTGCTGGTGAGGATGTGGAGAGAAAGGAACACTTATTAACTTCTGGTGGGAATGCTGTCTATTCCTACCTTTATGAAAAGCGATATGGAGATTCTTCCAAAAACTGAAAATTGAGCTCCATACGATCCAGCTATGCCACTACTAGGGATATACCCTAGGAACACAAAAACACAATACAAATATCCCTTCCTCACACCTATATTTATTGCAGTACTATATACAATATCCAGACCTAGGAAACAACCAAGATGCCCTTCAACAGATGAATGGCTAAAGAAACTGTGGTACATATACACAATGGAGTATTATACAGCCGTCAGGAGAGATGAAGTCATGAAATTTTTCTATACATGGATGCACATGGAATCTATTACACTGAGTGAAATAAGCCAGAGAGTGAGAGAGATAGATGTAGAATAATCTCCCTCATCTATGGGTTTTAAGATAAATAAGACATTTTTCCAATAATTATCAGAGATAAAAGAGAGGAGGGCGGAAGGTTCAGTTCACTACATAATGCTCACCACAGAGTGATGAGTGCAGTTAGAGAAATAACTACATTGAGAACTATCATAAAATGACTGAATGCATATGAACATGTAGTGTAAATAAAAAAATGACCAGAGTGGAACACCAAACAGAATAGATACCCAACCTATAACAAGCTGTAAGGCAGAGACCATTTGCAGTAGGATTCTGGTGGGTAAAGGAGTGAGATGTGGGAGACATGCTGAGTACGAATGGAGGGAGGATAACATTGGTGGTGGGAATGCCCTTCATTCATTGTCACTATCTATCGTAAATAATTCTATGTAAATGAACTTCAGTCACAATAAAAAAAATTGTCTATCAAAAAAAAAGTGACTGAATGAGGGAATTAATAAGCCTGTCTAGATTACAGGTGTGGGTAGGGTGGGGAGGAGGGAGATTTGGGACATTGGTGATGGGAATGTTGTACTGGTGAAGGGGGGTGTTCTTTACATGACTGAAACTCAACTACAATCATATTTGTAATCAAGGTGTTTAAATAAATATATTATTTTTTAAAAAAAAGACCAGATCCTGGTCTCATCAATTGTATTGTTCAATATGTTCCTATATTGTTGATTTGTGCTCTGGTTTTTTTTTGTGTGTGTGTTTTTTTTTGTTGTTGTTGTTGTTGTTTTGTTTTGGGGCCACACTCGGCGGTGCTCAGGGGTTACTCCTGACTATCTGCTCAGAAAATGCTCCTGGCAGGCACGGGGGACCATATGGAACACCGGGATTTGAACCAATCACCTTAGGTCCTTGATCGGCTGCTTGCAAGGCAAACGCCACTGTGCTCTCTTTGGCCCCTCTGCTCTGGTTTTTATTATTTCTTTTTCTTCTGCTTGCATTTGGGTTCCTTTTCTGTTGGTTATTCAGATGGTTAAAGTGTCTGTTGATTTTGTCTCTTTCTTCTTTCCTAATGTAGGGCTCTATTACTATGATTTCCCCCCTAGATTTTGATTTTGCAGGTCCTATATGCTTTGACAATTTGTTTCTTCATTATCATTCATCTCACGATATCCCTTTATTTCTTTATTGATTTCCTTTTTGATCTGGCTGGTGTTGAGCAGCTTGTTATTCAGTTTCCAGGAGTGAGATTTCCTCCACATCTTTTGTTTCCCAAATCAATCTTTATTTCTGTGATATTGTGTCTACTAGGGTGCTTGGTAAAATTCTTATATTTGTGACTTTATGTAACTTAGTCTTGTGTCCAAAATATGCTCTATTATAATGAAGGTTCCACATACACTTGAGAAGAATGTGTATTCAGATTTTTCTTTGCGTGTTTCTTCCTATACTGAGTTTTTAATGTGCATATATTATTTACAATAACTTTTTTAATAATTTTTATTTTTACTAAAGTGGATCACAAATCATTCACAGTATTTCATGTATATAATGACATTGAATCAGGAGCATTCCCACCAATGTTGTCCTCCCTCCACACCGTTCCCAGCATGCATCCCATATTGCCCCTCCAATGCCTCCTAGGCTGCTAGTATAAGTGGTCCCTTCTGTGTCTAGCCTGTTGTAGATTGGGTATTGATTCTGTTGTAGTTGGCTTTGGATTTGGTGTTCAAGTCTGATCTAGAAGGACTCCTTCTGTTTTTTGCTTGTTTGAATTTTTGCCCCTCTTTCTTTTTTCTTTCTTTTTTTTTAACCTACAAACAGAACCACATAATTTGAACCATCTTGTTCTGCCTCACAAACTGAGGGGGGAAATAATGGAGGGCACCAAGACCAAACAGTCATATGAACATTGAGGAGAAATAAAAAATGATCAGACTTTTTGAGAATGAAAGGCCCTGTTTATATCATTAGTCTTAGTTCTCCTAGTTTCTAATTTAGGACTCTTATGTCTTTGCTAGTATTTTGCTTAAGATGGATGTCTCGTGGTGAAAATAGCATGTTGAAATCTCACACAACTATCACTTTTCCATTCATATATTTCTCTAGATTTGTGATCAAAAACCTTACATATTTTTCTGTCTCTACATTTTATGTATAAGTGCTGATTAAAATTAGTATATCTTGGTCTCTTCTTCCTCAAATTAATACTAGTGTCCGTCTTTGTTAGTACTTTGTTGAGGTTGAATGATATTTGTTTTGATATAATTATGGCAGTCCCACCTTTTTTTATTTGTTTTTCAGTAGCTTACAAAATTGTTTTTTATTCTTTTACTCTGAGCCTTGTCTATCCAGAAATTTTAGGTGTGTTTCCTGTAGGCAGCAGATGACTGGATTTTGTTTCCTGATTCAACCCACTACTCTGTGCTTTTCCCTAGGAGAGTTTAGTTCATTGACACTTAAGCAAACTATTGATAGAAAGGGCTGTTGTAATATTATAGTATGTAGTGTTGTTACAATTGGTTACTTGGTTTATGTCTTTAATTTTTTTGAGTAGTTTAAATACAATTAGTTTCTTAGCTCAAAAATTGTGAGTACTTTTTGTCTGAGAATATTTGTAACACCCTCTCCCAGGTAAATGAGTGTTTTACTGTGTAGTGGACTCTAGGTTGAAAGTTGCTTTCATTCAGACATTTGAGTATGCTATCTCACTCTTTTATTGCAGGGTTTTGAAATGAAAGATCTGGTTTGAATTTTCCTTTTTTTTTCATTTATACTTGAAATTTTTCTTCGCCCTTCCAGCTTTAAAAAGTCCATCTCTAGGGGCCGGGCGGTGGCGCTAAAGGTAAGGTGCCTGCCTTGCCTGCACTAGCCTTGGATGGACCGCGGTTCAATCCCCCAGTGTCCCATATGGTCCCCCAAGCCAGGAGCAACTTCTGTGCACATAGCCAGGAGTAACCCCTGAGCATTACCGGGTATGGCCCCCCCCCCCCCAAAAAAAAGTCCATTTCTATCTTTGTTATTTTTGTTGTTGTTTGTTTGTTTCTTTTATTTATTTATTTTGCCATTTAAATTAGTCCATGAATTGGTTCTGTTAGGTACAATTTTGTTTGACACTCTTTTTGCCTCTTGAATTTGTACAGCAGCCTCTTTCCAGAAAGAGGGAAAATTCTGTGCTATTATCTCCTTCACTAATTGTTCTTCCCCTTTCAGTTTTTCCCCCCTTCTGATATTCCTATTATTTGCATATTACTTCTTTTGTTATTTTTCATTAAACACCTTACATTTTATTCCAATGTTTTATGTCTGCATTTTTTTTTGACTTTTTAAATCACTGCTGGCTGATAATTTTTCTTCAAGTTCATCTATTCGATTCACCACCTGTGTAATTCTATTATGGCATGCTAACATGGTTTTTTTTGTTTTGTTTTGTTTTGTTTTGTTTCTTCAGTTCTATTTGTATGTATTCTCACATTCTGATATGAGTTTATTTGAATTGATTATCTATAGATTGCTTAATTTTTCAGGCTAGGGCCTCCTTGATTTCTGTTGCTAAAACATTAAGTGTTGATTTTAGGTCCTCATCTATGAGAATCAGGCATTTTGGTGGACTTGTAAATTTGCTAGGATTTCTCTCCATATATCCCCAACCAGAGGTGTCTCCTTTAGTTTCCCCATTGTTCTTTGCATTGGTGGGTTGTAATGCTGGAGTTTCAAGATGTTTAAGAAAATGATTTATTGAACTGATTTTTATGAAAAGTAACTAGGGGTATATTTGATTTAGAGGTTATTTTTCTAAGCAAATGAGAGTATCTAAATATGATAAAAATATTTCAAACTAATTCATTAGTTTTTTCAACTGAATTTTGAACTGTATATTTTCTAGGAGAATGATGTGCTCCACAACTTTCCTGGAGACATATGCATAAATTTAAATGTCTTCCATGTATGCACTAAAGTCTGAATTTTGAGAAGAGTCAGTTTGATAGGAGAGAATGGAGTGTAAATTTCTCTGACACACACAACTTAAAATGGAGCAAGGGATGGCAAGGAGATCATGACTGGTGTCAGGACCTCCAATTTTTTTTTTTGGGACCTCCAATTTTTATCTTGAGAAAATAATTATAGATTATGACTAAAAGTTTCTGTTGATAATTTAAGAATTTGTGGCCTAAACACTGTCAAAATGCAGAGCAAAATTTACCAAATAACATTTCAAAAGCAACCAGAGGTAAGGTTTTACCTTGATTTCCCCCCTTTGATTATCTACTTACACATATCTAGAAAAAAATAATGTCCCCCAAATAAAGTTTTTAACTACATGTATGTGTATATATATATTTATGTATAAATGTATATATATTTAAATTTTAGAATAGCTGAATTTCAAACATTAGGGTTTTTTGTTTTTTTTTTTTTTTTTTGGTTTTTGGGCCACACCCGTTTGACGCTCAGGGGTTACTCCTGGCTATGTGCTCAGAAATCGCCCCTGGCTTGGGGGGACCATATGGGACGCCGGGGGATCAAACCGCGGTCCTTCCTTGGCTAGCGCTTGCAAGGCAGACACCTTACCTCCAGCGCCACCTACCCGGCCCCTAGGGTTTTTTTATTTAAAGTGTTTTGGGATATTTAAGGAAAACATGCTGATGATCTACACACAGATTAATAGAGACCCAACTGATTTTTTATATTTTAATGTCATTTTGTTTATTTTTATATATTGGCTGCAGCAAATAGTATTCATGGAGCTACCCCTGGCTCTGTGCCTGGACTTCTTTTGGCTGTATTTGGAAAATAATGTGATACTGAGGTCAAATGTGGATCTCTTTAATCCAATACATACTTTCTGCTGTGCTGAGCTATCTTTGTTCTCCTAAATAATTATTACCTTTTGTAAAATAGATAATGTAATCTCAAACATAACAAGTTGGAGAAAAAAGCGTTTCTTTTTAAACATATACCTAAGTGTGGTAGTTGATATATTAAAATTTTCAAATATCAATATATTTTTTCTAATTATGATAATAAGGTTTCATAAAATTATGAAATCTCATTTCCTTTAAGAGTTTTTTAAGCCTTTGGTTTAAGAATTACGCATGAAAGATTTGTATCTTAGACATGCAAATAGTGATTCACAGGATGAGTAACAAACAGCCAGCTTTCTTCACTTCCCTCATCCCCCTATGTTCTTCCTAAATTAACTAGAACACACAAATTAATAACTGTTTACAGCATGTCCTTCTGTTTATTTTTATTCATAAGATTCATGATTTTTAAAGATACATTAAGAAAATATATTTTATATATTCAACTATATTCATAAAAAAAGCTGACTCACTAAGAGATAAAACATTATGTGAGCTCATAAATCTAACATGATTATTCAAGTTCTGGGAGGAGCTGTAAAATCTGCATCATATTCACTCCAAAATGTATTTCAATGTGGCAAATTAGTACCTTCATTTTTTTTCCTCTCTAAATCAATTTGCACAATATGTAAAACTCAGGAAAAAACAGTGATATAAAAATATTTGTTATGAGTTCTGGGGATCTGGTCTTGGTAGTTAATCTCATTGGCCAGAACTGCTCAGGCAGCCAGGCACTTGAGATTCATCTACATTTGAGTTTTGAGAAGTATTTCAGATACCCCAGTCGTACTTTTATCATGTGGAGTCTTGTATTTGTTTTTAATCAGGTGGCATTTGGTTTTAATCAGGTGGTATAAAATTGTTCCATGGCTTTTTATGTTGTCACGTAATTGGTAGACGTGAAAAGAGGAAGCTAAAAACCTTTGGCTTTCCTACCCGGTCTATTCCAAGGTGCCTCGTTAGGGAGTAGAATCTTACTGGCCTAATATGTTGAAAAGATTCTATCCTTTATACTATTCACCCCATCCTGCAAGCCTCCGTGTAGAAGCACTACATTGTTGTATTTTAGTGATTCACTGTGATTCATAACAAACCAGTGATGTCATCGTGTGTGCACTTTCGTCAAACCATTTACGTGACTTTAATAAACATAGTAAACTTGCTGACTGAATCAGAGATCTATTAGTAATGAATATATTGCATGCCATTTTTGAGTTTGACATGTAGAATCATTCTTAATTTCATGGCAATTGACAGCCCTAATAGCTCAGCTAATATGAAACTAAAAATATTTCTGTGTAAAAGGAGAAAATGGTGTTCGTGCTCAGTAAAAGTTTGAAAAAATTTGTTATATTTTGCCCCCTCCTTTTTTCTTTTTTGTTTTTCTTTCTTCTTTTTTTTTTTTTGTTTTTTTTTTTTTTTTTATATTTGGACTTATATTATTTTAAGTGCTCAGTGAGGCTGGCATCTTCTACTTCCTAAAGGAGTATTCTCAGAAAAAATAATGCATCCTTGACCTTCATATCTGTGTATTAACCAGCATATTAAAATATATTATAATTTATACTTAATACAGGTAAGTACTATTAGAAGTAAAATATATGGAAAAGATTAAAATAAATTTATATTAAATTATGTTTCAGATAAACATCAAGAAGCAAAATTTTGAAGGAAGTGATGCAATAAGACAAGGCATAACCCTAAAGAAATATCCAGATATACAGCAGCAAGGTGCTTGGCAGAATGTACTACTGAGAATTTTGGATTTGAGTAGAAGATTTTACACAAAATAAAACTAAATATGCAACATAAATAAATCCTCCTGCATTTTTTAATTCAAAATTGACACAAAATTTGGTTCATTCATTTTGTTCAAAGGCAAAGCAAACAGTAAGCCCTCTCCTCTATTTCTGAAACTAGAAACATGTTTTACAAACATACAGCAGATAATAGAGAAAACAATCATTGTAGACAAATATCTACATTATGTATCAATAGTGACATAAGAGTACTTATACAAAGTTTATTTGGATGATGGAAAAATGAGTAATTAACTATCCTGGGGAAGTTTACATGGCTTCACTGAGGAAGTGACATCTGATCTGTTTCTTAAAAAGTGAGTAAGAATTCACATGCTTGAAAGAGGCAATTTTGTGCTTAAAACTGTTTTTAAAATTAAAAGTCTTCAAGAGAATAAAAAATAATCCTTAATTTAACAAGATCATGGGAAAAAGAGGAGAAAAGAAAAATATGTAAAATGAAATACTTTATTTTTAGTCCTTTGCTACTCTTTAGTAAGGAAAAATCTTTGTTTGGAAAAACTGAGATAATTAGATTTGTAAACTAGATCTACTTTATTCTGGTGTGTGTATGTGTTTGTGTGTGTGTAGAGGATAAATCACACAATTTAGGATACCTGTGTATAATTATCAACTATTCAGAGATCACTGAATGTTGATAGATGTATAAAAATTAATCTTCAGGGTAAATTTTTACAGCATTACATGGACTCTTACTGCTAGTATTAAGCTAAGCAGAACTTATATATGCGGTTTACTTACAAAATATTAAAATGACAATCTCATAGAGTGTATAATATCTACTAGTTTTAAACTTCTATGCTTGAGATATTAAATGAAGAATCCTAAGTAACTCTAAAACAGTATAAAATATTTATTGAATTATTCTCATATATTATATAGAGCATTCTTTCATTTTGTTTTTATGTATTACTGCATGTACTCTTCATAAATGTAGTGACTAACATAATGTTATAATGGAATAATGCTATATGGATATGTTAAATGCAGTGTAGATGAACCAGGCACCCATAGTAAAAAAAGCACTACTGCTATTTACAACTTCCTTGAAATTTGGCAATATTCATTTCTTCAGTTATTTTACCATTAGGGCATATAAAATACCTGAAATTAATTATTAAACACTCTTTACATGTTTTGGTTTATGCACTGGCATCGGTTCAAATGTCTCAAAAATATGTTGAGCTTTATTATGGCAAAAACTGTTGAAAAAAATGCAATTTTTCTTATTATAGGCTGAGAAATTTGTTTCCCACAGCTTCATGTTTCCTGATAGAAGACATGAAAGTCTGAGTTCAAAGATGAAGGATATTCATACTCAAGGTAGGACTGGGAGTATTAGTGTTCACAAAGATTCTTTGTTTCAAATTGCAAAGAGTGATGTGAAGACCAAGAACGTCATGTGGAGAGTCACTACAAAGTTAAGTAAGGGAGAGGAAATGAAGTAAGTGTTCAGAAAACCTGAATATTTTTATAGGGAACATTAAGTCTGTCTGGTCTTTGTCAGGAAGGAGACTGATTTTATCTTTATTTTAATTGACAGTAAACAAATCTGGTCATTGTTATATAGAGACACCATCTTTATTTTCAAGAATGGTTTTCAAAAATTCTTAACTCTTGAAACAATAGTGGTT